>NC_143174.1:16073106-16376136 GCF_047325235.1 Durio zibethinus
AAATAGTATTTGTTATGACTAAACTATTAATAATATATAATAATTATTAATTTGGATGATCCAGAAGAGAATGACACTTTAAAAGCCTCAAAAGATGAACTTATTAGAAGAAAGGCTACGAGCAGTGGAAAGAGTCAATTTTTATGGCTCTGCAAATGCTGCTAGGCTCTGTTTAGTCCCAAATGTGGTTATTCCTTCGAAGTTCAAGGTGCCAGAGTTTGAAAAGTATGATGGTACAAAATGTCCAAAGACCCACATTATCATATACTATCGAAAAATGGCTGTCCATGCTAATAATGAGAAGTTATTGATGCATGTGTTTCAAGATAGCCTTACAGGCTCTGTTGCTAGGTGGTATGTCCAGTTGGATAAGACCCACATTCGTTTTTAGAGTGATATAGCCCATGACTTCATTAATCAGTATTGACATATAATAGATTTGGCCTCTAATCATCTTTTTTTGTAGAATATAAAAAAGAAGGTGACTAAATCATTCAAGGAATATGCCTAAAAGTGGAAAGATATTGCTTCTCAAGTGCAGCCTCCTCTGACTAAAAAAGAGACCATGGTGTTGTTTGTCAGCACTTTGAAATCTTCCTATTATGAAAAGATGATAGGAAATGCAATAAAGAACTTCACGATATGGTGATCTCAAGCGAAATAATTGAAAATGCCATTAAAAATGGCAAGTTGAAAGGAGAGGAAACTAAGAAGGTGCTCGAGAAAAAAAAGACTAAAGCTCAAGCTATGAGCTTTGGTGGACAATTTAGGGGATATCAACCCTATCCACCACAAGGTTACTTTCCATATTATCCTACTATGAACAATATTTCACCTTACCTTTACCAACTATATCCACAAGCAACTTACTCACCAACTTACCAATAAGCCTTTCAAGTACTTGCATCAGCTTTAAAGCCTAACAATCAAGCAAGTGGTTTAAGAAGATCTCAGGATAACCAAGAAAGAGTGTAAATTGAACCTATCCCCATGACTTACATTAAGTTATTCCCAAAACTAGTTAAGAACAACTTGGTATCTCTAGTTATTTTAGAACCGTTGAAGCCACCTTATCCAAAATGGTACGTGCTAATGCGACGTGTGATTATCATAATGGAAACGTGGGTCATTCTATTGAAACCTAATGTTTTCAAACACAAAGTGCAAAGTTTGATTGGGAAAGGTTTAGTGAGGTTCAACAAATCGGGGGGTAAGATGTCAGTAAAAATCCTTCACCTAATTGCATAGGAGCATAATTTTGAAAATGATGTTAAGGCTGGTTGGAAGCTACTTGTCATTATAGATTTCTTTCATAGTAATGTAAGGATTTCTTTTATGTAATAGGATTTCATTTGTTATCATTTTAATAAAAGACAAGTTGATGCATTTCATTACATTTCATCTTTCATCCTAACCACTATTTCGTGCTTATATTTTTCCCACGTGTCTTTTCATTCTTATTCTTATATCCTCAATGGTGAATATTTAGACGATGCTAACAATAATTCCAAGATTTAATTTTGAGAACTCATTCACATTGATCCAAAGAGACTATTAGAGCAAAAGGAGCCAACTACTAGCAGATGTAAAATTAGTATGTCTTGAAGATGTGCAGATTTGTGAGCTTGTTTTTGTTCAATAGATGATTTTCAAGGAAAGCATTCACATTTGAGATGAAAAATGACCATCTTTCTTTTACCATTTGAAAAACCATTCATTACTACCCTTTTGAGCCTATTATAATTTATTTTTCTAAAGAACCCTGACCAAGATCACCCTCCACACTAGGGGGTAATTTTTGAAGAAAAAAAAGGCAAAAGATCATAAAAAGCAAAAGAAAAAAAAAGCAAAATGAAAGAAAGAGAGGAAAGAGAAATGAATGACATACATGATTTGGGGTAAAGTAATGAGAGTCTTTGTGTGAGGAATGAGATGAAAAAAAAAAGTAGTGAAATGAAGTGGAAAGGGGCAAAATGCCAAGTTGTTTCAAATGATGAGAAATGATCATTCGGTTTTAAACCCTTTAAACATATGTTTTAAGCCTATTTTTATCCATTTCTTTCATGACCCTTCACCATGGCCTACATTACAACCTTTAAAAGTTCATGTGAGTGCTCGAATTGAATGATCATATGTTGGGCTAAGGCATGCTCATGATGGAACAATGGAATCATGCTACATTACTCTAGAGATTGATGGGTGAGAGATATCACTAATCGATGAAAAATGAGAAGAGAAAAAAAAAAGAAAAAAATGGAAGAATATGAAAATGTAAAAAGAGAGAAAAGAAATACTCAAATTGAAATTTTGAAATGGCGATTTGAGTAGAAAAACCTTTGAATTGAAAGTTGGACAGCTCAAATTCGTAGAAGATCAAAGACATTTGAAGATCTCTCAAAGCTGGAACAAAGTTTGATGAGTTCAAAATGATTTTGACAGTTAATGGAATGAGTTTTTGAAAAAGAATTCTAGATTAATGTTTAGAATTGTCTGAATATTCATTGTTTAGATATACCATTCATCCAACTTGTTTCTTTTCCTATTTATTTTTGTACCAAACTCACTCTTCATTGATTGCCTTTCTCCCAATTCACTTTATGCTCTTTTATTCTTAGATCCCCAAAACTAAATTGAGAAAACGTCTTATTGCATTATAATTGTCATGATTTGAAATGATAATAAATGAATGACAATAAAGAGATCCAAGATGATAAGGGAAAAAATAAAAATAGTGCAAAAACTTAAAAAGATGATTTGAAAAGATGTATGGTGTAACCAAATGATGAATATGGTGATGAATTGGGCAACAAAATGAAGAGAAGGTAAAAATATGAAAGGATGATGTGATCAAGAGATGAATATGGTGATGGATTGGTCGACATAACTTATGAGTTGTGCTCAAGTGATGAACATAATATGGATCAATTGACAAAATTTATTTTGAGATTGATAATGCTGAAAAACCTGTGAGTTATGATTAAATGATATAGGGCAATGGATAGAATTTGTTCTAGAATGACTAGTGTTGAGAATCCTATGAGTGGTGACCAAGTGATAGAAAACAGAATTTGTTTGAAACTGCTAATGCTAAGAAGCTTGTGAGTGGTGACCAAATGATGAATGATGAAATTTGTTCTAGAATGGCTAGTGCTGAGAAGCTTATGAGTGATGATCAAGTGATAGAAAATAGAATTTGTTCTGAAATGGCTAGTGCTAAAAAACTTATGAGTGGTGACCAAGTGATAGAAGATAGAATTTATTTTGAAACGACTGGTGCTAAGAAGCCTGTGAGTGGTGACCAAGTGATAGAAGATAGAATTTGTTTTGAAAGAATTGGTGCTAAGAAGCTTGTGAATAATGACCAAGTGATAAAAGATAGAATTTGTTTTGAAACAGCTGGTGCTAAGAAGCCTGTGAACGATGATCAAGTGATGAAAATAAAGAGGGTCGGTTGATGAAACTTGTTGTAAAGTGCTGAGAAACTAAAATGGGAAAATGTGAAATGATGGGAACTTCAAAACCATGTTACCACATTAGAATTTTACAACAGTGACATCCGCATTACATGCATTGCATTGGCATTATTGTTTAGAGAATGTTTAAAACTTTGGTTTAGCCATGTATTTGCATTATGTAGCAAACATTTGACTCATGGTTGAGAACATGACATTTTTAGTATTGTGAGAATCTAGATTGTTGCATTCGCACCATTAAGAAAGCATTTGCATCATTGGTCATGACATTTATTACATAAAAAATTTTGACTTTGAAAAGTCATCTGGAAAAAAATCATGAATATTTGGATAAAGTCTTTTAAGATAAAATTGTGAACCCTCAAATGAGAATTTTTGAGTCTTAAATGAGAATTTTTGAGTCTTAAATGAGAATCTTTGAATCTTTAAATGAGAATCTTTGAGTTTTCAAATGAGAATCTTTGAGTTTTAAATGAGAATCTTTGAGTTTCAAATGAGAATTTTTTAAATGTGAAACCATGAAATTTATTGAATGTGAATCTTCAAACTCAAATGAGAAGCTTTGAATTTTTTGATGTGAATATCCAAAATTTGAATGAAAAAGCTTAAACTTTTTGGATGTGAACCCCAAATTAACTCGAATGAGAAGCTTTGAAATTTTGGATGTGAATCTCCAAAATTCAAATGAGAATCTTTAAATGTGGATGAGAGTCTTGCAATTTGTAAGTGCGAATCTTGAGATCTTGCAGATTTGAATTCTTGTGAAACTGAAATTTTAAAAATCAAATTTCAATGAATTCTTGCAAAGTTGAAAGGTTCTTGTGAATCTTTAGGTTTTCATTACAAATTTCATCAGACCTGATCTATGACTCTTTTGGACATGATTATCAATGAGTCTTTATTTTTTAAAGTTGTTTTGCCTCTGTTTAAAGGAGCCATTTATTTTTTTCAAAATTGTTGAGCCCTTGTTTAGAGGAGCCTTGTTTACTTTTTCAAGAAAAACAAAAAAGAAAAAAATAAAAAAAAATGAATGTGTTGGGATGATCATAGGCAAGGTGTCTATGTCTTTGCAAAATTTTTGTTGCACAGGAAATACGCAAATAGGGGTAGCTATAAACACCCTAATTGGTCGAGCCTAAGTCTATTGGGCTTGATTTAATAGGGTCTGGGCCTAAACCCATCAAGCTTAGCTCAATGGGGTCAGTAGTCAAGCCTAGCTATTTATTAGTTTTATGGGCTTTATTTTTTATTTTATTTTATTTTATTTTGATTTTTCTTTTCATTTTTAGATAATAAGATAATAGTTGAAATAGTAAAAGATAAAAAAATATAAAATATAAATTCTATCGTGTATGGGATATTGGCAGAATTGCAATGGGTTTTAATTTTATTAAGTTCAGGGATAATGCGAAAATCTAGTCAATGGTGGGATTTAGAGTTAATTAGGAACTCTCCTGATTCATCTTGTAAATACCAGACAAAACACATAAGGAAACGAAAAAATAGAGAGAGAAAAGTAAAAAGCAAAAAAATTTTGGGGAGTATTTTGGGTTAAAAAAATAAATTTTGTATAAAGAAAAATATTGCATTTAATTAATAGTAATAATAAATTAATAATATTATACTATAGTAATTAATATTTATTACTAATATATTTAGTTATAACATAAAATAGTTATATTAAAATATTATATTTATTTATCTTAATTTAATTAACTAATATAATTAATATATATAACAAAAAATAACAATCAAAAAATTAATGAGCAAGAGATTTAATAACAGTATATAATTATAATATAATTGATTATATATTTTAACTATTGATTAATATAATTAATTCTTATCAGATTATTCAATAATATAAGTAATTACATAAATAACTTAAATATTTATTTGTTACATGATTACTAACAAGTATTTTATGACTAAATAAAAGGTTAATAGTTTTAACTATTTAAACTGATTCGATAAACACATTTATTTTTTAAATATCTTACTATTAATAAGTTATATCTATATTATAATTATTATTTTATTATATTAACTAATAATATGTTAACTAATAGTGTCAATTACTTTATCATAATAAATAATTTATTAATTATATAATTAAATATTATATAATTATATTTGATTAATATATTAAATATAATAAATTAATAATTATTAGTAACTAATTATTATAATTAATTAGGTAGTATTAATATATTATAAATTATTATCAATAATAATTAGTAATAATTAAATAAAATTAAAAATTTAATTATCAAATTTATAATTAAATAATTTAAATTAATTATTATTAATTAATAATATTTTTTAATATTCTTTCTAATTATTTTTAAATATTATATTAAAAATAATTTTAAAAATTATAATAATACTAGTAGTAATATTCAAATAGATTTGAAATATATTAAAAATTAGTATCATTAATAATGATATTATTATTAGTATTAAATATTATTACTAATATTATAATAATTTTATATTTATAATATAATATAAATAATTTTAAAATAATATAAATATATTAGTTATATTATTTATTAAATAATATATAATTTGGTCATCAAATACTTGTTTCATATCTTACAAGTTTGTTTTAAATAATTATTATTTATTTAACTAAATTATTATAAGGATTTTAATTTTAATATTATAATTTTTATATTAGTAATATTTAATTACTAATTTTATAATTCAATAGTTATTTAATATGTAATTAATAATTATAATTATAATTAAATAAGTAATTAATCACACATTTATTACTTTTATGTAAATATTAATAATAAGTAAATTAATTAAGTTGAAGTTCTGATTATATAAATTTCAATACCCGGCGCCAAAACCCCCATCTTCGGTTGAAAAAATGCAGAATTCCCAGGCTTCATAGTCGCGACAGCCATATAACAATCCATGCTCCACGATATTATCAATTAAATTATATTAATTATTATATATAATTAAATTAAAATAATATTGTTAATAATCATGACTATTTGAAATCTCTTGCTTAAATTATTAAACTTGTAAATAATTTTATTATAATTATTTTTCAAATCTTGTTTTTTGATATTATAAATAAAAATATCATTATAATAATAATAATAATAAATTATATTATTATAAAGTATAATTATAATCCATAATAATTCAAATTATATTAACTATTTCAATTATTATATAATTAATAATAACTCTTATTATTTTAATAAATAAACTAAATTATTTATATATTTAATATAAATATAATTCTATTATATTAATAAAAATTAATATAATTAATTGTAAAATAATTATAAATATTTAATTTATTTTAAATATGTTATTTTAATTTAATATATATATATAAGCTTTCAAAATTATCTATTAGATAAATTATAATAATTTATTAGTTCCAAACCCACCTCATAATATTACAATATAATTATATTATATAAGTTATAAACATATTTAAATAATAATAATAAAATTATTTATGTAATAATTATTTATTAATTAATAAAAATGATTCTGTTTAATTTTAATATAATATTTATATAGTTCTAAATTAATATTATAACATTATTAATATGTAAAATATAAAATAATTATTATTTTAAATTTGTTTTAATATATATAATAATTATAATAAATATTTATTATTATTGTATTAATAATATTATCAAAACTAATACATTATAATAATTTAAATTACGATAATTAATTATTTTTATTTTGAATAATTAATACAAATAAATCTAATTATTTATTCATACCTATTAATAATTGTAAATATTGAATTGATAGAGCTTTGTTAAGGGTAATCCATATTATAATTAAATACAGTATCATAATAAATAATTATTGTTGAAACAGATGGTATAATAATATCTCAATTATTATTAACAATTATTATATATATTACTAATAATTAATATATATTAGTTAAATATAATGATAATTTAACTATCATAACTAATATTTTTTGTTATTAGTTATTATTGTAAATCAAGTAAGTATATTTAAATTCTATATTAATATGAAAATTGTCTTATTATTTAATTATTTTGTTATTATAACATTTAAATATTATTATTTAAATAAATAATATGAATATTATAATAATTTATAATATTATTAAAAATTAGTTATAATAATTAGTCAAAATAATTCAATATTAATGATAATTTGATAATAATTTGATATTATTATTAATTGCTTGGTTAAATTTAAATAAATAATTTACTAATTTATTAAAGTTTAATAAGTAATTTATTAAATTTAATTGTTATCAGATAAATTTATTATTAAGTTTATTGTTATTCAAATATTATATAATATATTTGATAATATATTTGATTTTATTCAAATATTAATAACTTATTATAAATTATAATCGATTAAAAGATCATCATAGATGATTTATTAAATACGTGTTATTTAACACAATTTGGATAATTTATTCTATTAATTTATTAATTATATAAATATTAATCCATCGTAATTATTATAATTATTAAAGAATTGTCTTATTTATAATTATATTTTTTATAATTACTAACTATTTAATTGATTTGATAAATAGATTTATTTTAATTAATATATTAAATATTATATTTCAAATCATATTATAATTTATGATACTATTTGTTAATAACTTAATTAAAAATTAATTATTAATTTTTTATAATCAGTTTATAAAAAAACCTATTTTGTTATTATTTAAATTAATTATAATTTAAATAAATATTATATTAATAACCTATTATTTATTAGTATACTATAACTAATTTATAGTATAATATCAAGTATAAATAATAATAATAATAATAATAATAATATAATTATTATAATTCATAATTTAAAAATAAATTATAATAATATAATAAATTATAATAAATATTATTATAATTATTTAATCTAATTATTAATTTATTAATCTATTCAATAAACTATTTAATAAGTACTAATCGATAGTACTACTTTATAAAATAATATTTTATTAATTTATTAATAATATTTATTAATATTAATTATATTTTATTTGTTACTAATATATTTATATTATATAGTAATTTAATTGATAATCTGACAATAAATCTAGTAATATAAATAAATTATATTATTAATTTAAATATTAATAATATTAATAATAATTATTATTATTTGTCAATATTAACTATAATAGTTGTATTTATTAATAACTAATAATTATTATAAATATCTTATAAATTTTTAGTAAATATTATTAATAATTTATGATATTTGATTTATAGTATAATATAATATTATATAATTTATAGTTTATTATAAATTATAAGTAACAATTTATAGTATGACTAGAATAATTTAATATATTATGATAATAATTAATTAATATTTTATAATTAATTTATAATTTATATTATAAATTATTAAATATAATATAATATATTATGATTTATTAATAATATAATTACAATATTTAATTAATAATTAGTTATAATTATAATTAGTTTTATGAATAACTTATTAGTTAATATTACTAGTTATTATAAATATAATCTATTATGAATTATATTAACTTATTAATTAATCTATATAATTAATAATTAACAACATTATAATTTAATAATATATTTAATATTAATTTAAAACAATATATATTTAATATTGTTTGTATTAAACAAATAATGTGAGATTTATTTAATAATTATTTATATTAATTACCTATTAATAATGTTATATTAGTTTAATTAAATCCCTTAAGAAATTATTAATTATATTCATATAAACTAATGTTTAACATAATTCATAATTAATTATAATTAATTAATAATATTAATAAATAAATAATTTATTTAAATAATTTGATAATTTACAAATTGTTTAATACAATTTAATACAATATAATTATTAATATAACTAACACAATTAAATAAATAACAAAATACATAACAATTAAATTTAATTTATAATACTTCATATTATTATATAATTCTTTCAACTATTATGTTAATTAATACAATTTGAAATAAATTACAATTAATTATAAACAATTTTAAATAATTGTTATATAAATATAAGTATATTAGTATAGTTAATGTAAAATTTATTTTTTAATATATTATATTAATAATTATTCAAATATTTAATTACTAATCAGTTATTATATAATCATAATTATATAAATTGGTTTAATCAGTTATAAAATTGTAAATAATAATTATTTATTATTTAAAATTTAAATACCATAATAACTAAATATAGTTAATTTATAATAAATAATTATCAAATAGAAATAAATTTTATAATTTATTATTTGTAATTGTAATTTATATATATTAATTAATTAATAAGTTTGATTAATATTAACAATTGCAATAATTTAATATTAAATATCTTATTATAAATATATAATCATTAAATAGATTATATAATTAATTAATTAATAAATATTTATTTAAAGTTATATTAATGAGTATTATTAAAAATTTCTATAATAATAGTAATATTAGTTAATATAATAATAATTATTATTTAATAATAATAATTATGTAATATTTATTATATTATTTTTATTAATAATAATTAATTTATATATACTTATAAATATACATATAAGTAATATATTATATTAATTATAGTTATAAATATAATAAACAAAAGTAGAATATATAATAAGATATCCACTGATAATTATAACTATATAGTTTATAATAAATCTTATGAATCTAAATTTACTTATATTTATTAAAAATTATTCAGCTATTTTATTACATTAAGATTATTAAATAATTGTTACGAACAATTATTAACTAATACTAATTTATAATAGTATTAATTTTAACTAGCACGACTGAGGAATAAGACAGTTTTTTAATAATTATAATAATTACCATGGATTAATATTTATATAATTAATAAATTAATAGAATAAATTATCCAAATTATATTAAATAACAGGTATTTAATAAATCATTTATGATGATCTTTTAATCGATTATAATTTATAATAAGTTATTAATATTTGAATAAAATCAAATATATTAATCAAATATAATTATATAATATTTGAATAACAATAAACTTAATAATAAATTTATCTGATAACAATTAAATTTAATAAATTACTTATTAAACTTTTAATAAATTAGTAAATTATTTATTTAAATTTATCCAAGCAATTAATAATAATATCAAATTATTATCAAATTATCATTAATATTGAATTATTTTGACTAATTATTATAACTAATTTTTAATAATATTATAAATGATTATAATATTCATATTATTTATTTAAATAATAATAATATTTAAATGTTATAGTAACAAAATAATTAAATAATAAGATAATTTTCATATTAATATAGAATTTAAATATACTTATTTGATTTATAATAATAATTAATAACAAAAAATATTGTTATGATAGTTAAATTATCGTTATATTTAACTAATATATATTAATTATTAGTAATATATATAATAATTATTAATAATAATTGAGATATTATTATACCATCTGTTTCAACAATAATTATTTATTATGATACTATCTTTAATTATAATATGGATTACCCTTAACAAAGCTCTATCAATTCAATATTTACAATTATTAATAGGTATGAATAAATAATTAAATTTATTTGTATTAATTATCTAGAATAAAAATAATTAATTATCGTAATTAAATTATTATAATGTATTAGTTTTGATAATATTACTAATACAATAATAATATATATGTTATAATTATTATAAATATTAAAATAGATTTAAAATAATAATTATTTTATATTTTACATATTAATAATGTTATAATAGTTTAATAGATATAATAGTGATAAACTATATTATTATTAATTATAACATTATTATTACTATCTTAATAATAACAAATAAAGTTATTAATTATTTTAATAATTTATAATACTAATAATATTTAATTATCCTAATAATTACTAATGATGATTATCTTTAATTAATTAAAATAGTTATAATTATTTGAACTGGTTTAGTAAATAGATTTAGATATATAATTTATAATATAATTATAGTATTATTATATTAATAATATATATTAATAATTAATGATCTTACATTTAATATAGTTTAATTAATATTATAATTATTTAATTAAATAAAAAACTTATTTTTTGTTTAAGTATATATAAATTAAAATAGATTTAATTATAAATTAAATCTTACTCATTAATTTTATTAAATATTATTTGGATAATTATTTAATTATAATTAATATTTTAAATTAAATGATTAAACCATTCGAGGAATTTAATTAAATATTAACTGGATTTTTATAAAAATTAATTTAAGATATAAAAATTTAATTATAATTAAATTAATTAAAAATTTAAATTTAAATTGGAAATATTTAAATTAAATGAATAATATTTTTATTCATTTAAAGACTTAACATTGAAATAGTATTAATTTAAAATTATATATTTAAATAATAGAATAATTTATTAAATATAATAATATTTAAAAACTAATTTATATTAGTTTAATAATAAGAGACTAATAATATCAATTTTTATATATAATAACTATCATAATTAGTATTATTAAATTAATAATTATTAGTTTAAAATAATAATCAAATAAAATACTCAATTATTATTACATTATATTTATTAATCAAATATATTCAATAATTGAAAATATTAATATTAATATTTAAAATACTATAAATAGATAATTTTTTGTTTTGTCATCTATTTTATAATTAATTCTGAATAATTTGTTTAACAAGGTAGCACTAATAATAGTTATTACTTTTTCAAATATGCTGCTTATTAATTAAGTTTATTATAATTAATTAAAAGCTAATTAAGTAAGATAAATTTAATCTAATAATATTTATAAATTATAATTTAAATAATATACTTATAATATTAGTTTTAATATTAATAATTATTAATATAATTAATATATTCGAATAATATTCAAATAGTTGGTTGTTCAACTTATAATTAAAACAAATTGGCCTTAATATAAAAATATTAATTATTTTTTTAAATTATAATAAGTATAAAATTTTTTCTCAATTATTAATCTTCTTAATTATTTAAATCTTTTATTATATAATTTATAATAATAATTTAATTGTTAATTATATAATATGATAATTTTAATAAGTATTATATCAGATTATCTAATAAATATTATATTATTCGTATATCTTAGTTAGCGTAGTAATTATATGTTAAATTGTATTAATAATTGTTATTAATTGATATAATTATAATAATAGTTATTAATTAAATACTTATTATTATGTAATCACTATATATCATATAAATTATATTTATTAACATAGATTTAAGGATAAATACTTTATTAATTACAACTTTATAATTATATTATTATAATATTAATATTATATTAATAAAAATTATTAAATAAATATGGTTTGTAATATTAATTAACAATAAAACTATTAATTATTTTATCAAAAAAAATTTAAATTATTTATAGTAAGAACAAATATATAACTTATATAGAATATAAGTTAATATAATTTAAATAAGATTAATATTAATAAGGATTATAATTAATTCATTGATGAGTTAATTAATAATTTTATAAATTTAATAATTATATTTATATAATTAATATTATAATATGAATAACTATTTTAGATATTAAATAGTCATAACTAATAAATAGTCAAATAATTATTCATTATTTAAACTATTATTAAAAATAATTAATAATTATTATATTTAATAGTATTATAATTAATATAATCATTATATTTTAGTTATAAACTTTTGTTTTGTCATAAAACAATTGTTTCAATTCGTAAAAACTTATTTGAAATAAAATAATACTACTTTATTAATATTTCAAAAATTAATAAGCAAGAGATTTAATTATTAATTATAGTTAAATAATTATAACTATAATTAATAGTTATTTATAGTATTACTTATATGATATTTATATATAAGCTTGATTATATTAATTAATTACTACAAATATTTATTAATTAATTTATATAATTAATATATAATATATATTAATAGTAATAGTTATTAAATATAAATAACTATTATTTATTGGTTAATTAAGATATTATTATCTAAATATTAATTTATAATTTTAATATTTATTTTAATTATTTATTATAAATAATTATACCAATATAATTATATTATGTAAATTTAATAATTATTATAATTGGTATGACAATTGTTTATATATTTATAGTATTATATGTTTTAATTTTCTTGGTTATTAAGTTTCAAAATATTATTAAATTAGTATTATTTTATTCTAAATAAAATAGTACGAACAGAACCAATTGTTTGATGATAAAATAAAAGATTATAACGATTTGAAATAAATAATTATTCAAATAGTCAAAACTATTTAAAATGATTTGGTAAGCAAATTTTCTTTTTAAATCTCTTACAAATTTATTTTCTAAATATTAATAAAACTTATATTAACAAAAACAATTGTTTTATGACAAACAAATCTTTAAATATTTTTACTTTAAAATAGATTTGAAATTAAATATTTAATTTTTAAATTAAACAAATTTAAACTTATAATAAGTAAATATTTATAATTATTATCTTTAATTAAAATATAATAAATTTTAATTTATAATTAAAAAATAAATTTGTTTGCGAACTAGGTCAAATAGTTTAGAGTGTATGAATAATTATCTATTTTAAGTCATTTTTGTTTTATCATAAAACAATTTTTTCAATTCATGTTAGCATTTTTAGAATAAAATAAAATGAATTTATTAATATGTAAGAGATTTAAAAAATAATTTTGTTTACCTAACCAGTTTAAATAATTATGACTATTTGAATAATTATCTATTTCAAATTGTTATGTCCCTTTGTCATAAAACAAATGTTTTTGTTCATATAAGTTTGTTTGGAATAAAACAATACTAATATATTGATATTTCAAAAATTAATCAAAGATTTAAAAAAAAAATCTTTTCATCAAACTAGTTAAATAGTTATACTACTGGAGCAATTATTTATTTTAAATCATTACGACTTTTTAATAATTATTAAAATATTAATAAATATTTATATAAACAAAAATAATTAATATAACTATAACAATATGTATGTTAATTATAATTATAAATTAAAAGATTACGTTTAATTATATCTATTATATTTATCAAATATAAATAAATAATAATTAATTGATTTTATAATTTGGTAAAATCAAATAGTCGTAATTATTTGAACTAGTTATATAATTTAACTATTTTATCAATTACTAATAAATATAAGTTATTTACATTTATTAGATATAACTTATTCTAAAAATAGATTCAAAAATAATATATATTAAATAAAATCCTCACTCGCACAAATTATAAAATTATAAAACTTATTATAATTAATTATAGTAACTAAAATTAGTTATTTAAAATATTAATTTATAATTTATAATTGTTATAAGCAAGAGTAATTCATATAATTTTTTAATATTTGTTAATTATACAATGTAATTGTATAATAATATACTTGTTATACAAATATAATAATTTAATTTTAATTTCAATTAAAATTAATATTGTAATTAATAATTAGTAGATAATAATTTTATTTCAAATGTTAATAAATTAGCAATTATTAATATAATATGTGAAATATTATTAGATATAAATTATAATTAAAAATTTTCAATAAGCTAATTACATTGTAGTCATTATTTAAAAAATGACTATTTTTAATTCTATTTTTAAACATTGAAAAATTATAATTATCTAAACCAATTATAATTATTAACAATTTTAATAATTTATTTAAAATTATTAACTTGATAATTTTAATAAATATTATTTATTGAAAAAGTTATTAATAATTTTCATAGAGTCTTAACATTATGTTATTAAACAAATCTATAACTTATTAATAATATTATTAAAAAAATTATTTTATGACAAAACAAAAGGTCATAACGATTTGAATTGGTTTGGCAAACAAATTTATTTTTTAAATCTCTTAGTTATTCATTTTTGGAATATTATTGATTAGTATTACCACTAAAAATACTAATATATTTTCAATTAATTAGTAATTGAATGATTCAGTAATAGAATTATTTAAAAAATGAATATTTTTAATACTAATTTAAATAACTTAGATATATAACTTTAGTGACATAATTATTTTGATTATTAAATTAATTATTAGTATCAATTATTAATTAATAATTAATTTAGTTATTATTAATATTATTATCCAGTAGCATAATAATAATTTTTATTATATCAATTAAACAATAAAAAGCTCCCATATATATTAATTATTAATTATTAATTTTTATTATATATTTTTTATTATGATATATAGTTATTAATTATTAAAAATTAAAAATTAATAAATAGATAAATCATTTTAAGAGTTTAATATTAATATTAAAATTATTTAATTTAATTTAATTATACGAATTTAATGATAAACAAATTAAATTAGGTAAGTTTATAAGTATAAATATAGTATAAACAGATAATTATTCAAATATATAATATTATAACATAAACAATTATATAAATTATAATTAATTTAAAAATTGTCTTAATTATAATTTACAATTATAATATTAATTATAATATATTACAATATTTATAATTTAATTTAAATAATTTAAAAAATAATATTTTAATGTAAATATAATATATAATAATCTAAATTACATTTAATATTATTATATTAAACTTATTCATTTATAATAAAAAATTATAATTTATTATAATGAAAATAAAATAATCAATTATTATATATATTTAAATTATAAATATTAGTAATTATTTTAATGAATATTTTAATAATCAATTTATTAATTATTAATATAATAAATTAAAAATAATAATATTATATTATTATTACTAATAACATATATAGATATTATAGTATAAATATTAATTTATTAGTAATTTATTATTAACTAAGAGATAAAATTATTAATTAATTTTAATAATTTTAAACAATAGTATACAAATTATATTAAATAAATTGACTTTTAGTTATATTCAAATAATACTATAATATTATTAAATTAATACAATAATAATTGTTTATAAATTATTAGTCCAAATTATTATTAATATAATAATTGAATGGAAATGCTTATCATTATTAATAGTTAATAATTATAAATTAATATTATAATTATTATATATTAAATAGTTTTGTTATTAAACTATTATTAACAATTATATAATTAATTAACTTATTAAACTAATATCTAATTAACTATTATTTAATTTATATTTAATTAAAGTTTAATTATTAAATAACTAATATTTAAATGTTCAAATAATATTATTATTTAATAATAATTTAGTTTAATTATTATCAATAATTATTAAGTTATAAAAATATATTTATTATTAATATTTGAATTAATAAATTAGTATTATTTTATTTCGAATAAACTTGTATGATAAAAAATAATTGTTTTATAACAAAATAAAAGGTCATAATGATTTGAAATCGATAACCATTCAAATGGCCATAATTTTAATAAGTAATATTAATTATTAACTATTTAATTAATATATTTAAAGTATAAATCAAAAAACAAAACTATATTAAATTATTTATTTATTTAAATTATAATTAAAATGTATATACTTATTATATAATAATATTAATTATTACAAATATTTTTATTTGTAATGAATAAATATATTTATTAATTAATTAAATTAATTATATACAATTTAGATATTTATATACAAAATATAAAATAACAAAAATTATGAAATAAATTTTTATTTACAAATAATAAAATAATATCAATATTATTTAGTGTTAAAAAATTAGAAATAGATATAATAAATGCTTATGAGCAATTTTATTTATTATCAGTTTTAAATTACTTTAATTTATGATATTAATTTTAATTACAAACATATAATATTATTATATTAGTAATTATATAATTATTATTAATAATATTTTATTAATATACGATAAAATTAATGAATATTAAAATTAATTATCGATAATAGTAATATATCAATATTACAATAATTATAATAATATATAATAATATTTAATCTTCATTTATAAATATAGTATAATAATATCTAATTTATTAGTTAAATTAATTATAATAATATGTAAATTAAATAAAAAAATAATGTTCAAAATATTATTAACTATTTTAAATAATATTTACTATTATAAATAACAATTATATTTTATTTATTTCAATTAATATATAGTACTATATAATTAGAAAAATTAATTTAAAATTTAATTAATAAACAATTATTTATTTATTCTATTAATTATCTATTTTAAATAAATTAATTATTTGATAATATAATTATCAAATATTACTAATTTAATACTATATTATTCTAATCTATTATAATTATAATAATTATAATTATAATATTACAAAAGGATTAAGTTATTATATTTATTATTAGAACAAGTTAATTACTAATAATTAATATTATTTAGAATAATTTAATAATATATTTGATAAATATACAATAATTGATAATATTGTTAAGATACGAAAGTAATAATATTTATGTGTCAAATAAATTAAATGTATTATATTAATTATTTAATTTTTAGTTATACTTATAAAAATAATTTATAAATAGTTATTAATAAGTAAAAGATTTAAAAAATAAATCTATTTATCTAACAAATTCAAATCGTTATGACTATCTGAATAATTATTTATTTCAAAATTTTATGACTTTTTTGTTTTGTCATAAAATAATCATTTCCGTCTATACGAGCTTATTCGAATTAAAATAATATTGATTTATTAATATTTCAACAATTAATAAGTAAAAGATTTTTAAGAACTAAGTTTACCAAATAAGTTCAAAGAGTCATGACTATTTGAATAATTATCTACTTCAAATCATTGTAGCATTTTGTTTTGTAAAAAAACAATTGTTTCAATTCATGTTAGCTTCTTTGAAATAAAATAATACTAATTTATTAATATTCCAAAAATTAAAAAGTAAGAGAATTAAAAAAATAAATATGTTTATTGAACAAGTTCAAATAGTTATGACTATCTTAATAATTATCTATTTCAAAACATTACAACATGTTGTTTTGTCATAAAACAATTGATTCTATTCATTTAAGCTTATTTCAAATAAAATAATATAAATTTATTAATGTTCCAAAAATTAATAAATAAAAATTTTAAAAAAGAATTTATTTAAAAATTAATGTTCCAAAACCAATTGTTTTTATTCATACAAAATTGTTCAAAATAAAATAATACTATTTTATTACTATTTTAAAAATTAATGAGATTTAAAAACTAAATCTCTTTACCGAAGCATTTCAAATAGTTATGACTATTTGAATAATTATCTATCTTATAACTATTTGAACAATTATCTATCTCCAATTGTTATGATTTTTGTTTTGTCCTAAAACATTTAATTTTTGTTTAACAAGCTTATTTAGAGTAAAATATTGCTAAATTAATAATATCCTAAATATTAATAAGGATTTAAAAAATAAATGTGTTTAGAATATTATTAATTTAGCAATATTTTACTCTGAATAAGCTTGTTGAATAGAAATTAAATGTTTTAGGACAAAACAAAAATCATAACAATTAGAGATAGATAATTGTTCAAATCATCATAACTATTTGAACTGGTTCGGTAAAGAGATTTAGTTTTTAAATCTCTTATTAATTTTCAAAATAGTAATAAAATAGTATTATTTTATTCTAAATAATTTTGTATGAATAGAAATAATTGGTTTTGGAACATCAATTTTTAAATAAATTTATTTTTAAAATTTTTACTTATTAATTTTTGGAACATTAATAAATTTATATTATTTTATTTGAAATAAGCTTGAATGAATAGAACCAATTGTTTTATGACAAAACAAAAGGTTGTAATGTTTTGAAATAGATAATTATTAAGATAGTCATAACTATTTGAACTTGTTCGTTAAACAGATTTATTTTTTTAATTCTCTTACTTTTTAATTTTTGGAATATTAATAAATTAGTATTATTTTATTTCAAATAAGCTAACATGAATTGAAACAATTTTTTTATTACAAAACAAAATGTTACAATGATTTGAAGTAGATAATTATTCAAATAGTCATGACTATTTGAACTTGTTTGGTAAACTTATTTTTTTAAAATCTTTTATTTATTAATTGTTGAAATATTAATAAATCAATATTATTTTAATTCGAATAAGCTCATATGGATGGAAACAATTGTTTTATGACAAAACAAAAAAGTCATAAGAATTTGAAATAAATAATTATTCAGATAATCATAACGATTTGAATTTGTTCGATAAATAGATTTATTTTTTAAATCTTTTACTTATTAATAACTATTTATAAATTATTTTTATAAGTATAACTAAAAATTAAATAATTAATATAATTAATATAATATCAAACAAGTTTAATATAATAGATTTAATTTATTTGATACATAAATATTATTACTTTCATATCTTAACAATATTATCAATTATTGTATATTTATCAAATATATTATTAAATTATTCTAAATAATATTAATTATTAGTAATTAACTTGTTCTAATAATAAATATAATAACTTAATCCTTTTGTAATATTATAATTATAATTATTATAATTATAATAGATTAGAATAATATAGTATTAAATTAGTAATATTTGATAATTATATTATCAAATAATTAATTTATTTAAAATAGATAATAAATAGAATAAATAAACAATTGTTTATTACTTAAATTTTAAATTAATTTTACTAATTATATAGTACTATATATTAATTGAAATAAATAATATATCATTGTTGTTTATAATAGTTAATAATATTTTGAAAATTATTTTTTATTTAATTTACATATTATTATAATTAATTTAACTAATAAATTAGATATTATTATACTATATTTATAAATGAAGATTAAATATTATTAATTAAATTAAATTAATATTATTAAATATTATTATATATTATTATTACCAATAACTAATTTTAATATTCTTTAATTTTATTGTATATTAATGAATTATTATTAATAATAATTATATAATTACTAATATAATAATATTATATGTTTATAATTATAATTAATATCATAAATTAAAATAATTTAAAATTGATAATAAATAAAATTGCTTATAAGCATTTATTATATCTATTTCTAATTTTTTAACAGTAAATAATATTGATATTATTTTATTATTTGTAAATAAAAATTTATTTCATAATTTTTGTTATTTTATATTTTGTATATAAATATCTAATGCATATAATTAATTAAATTAATTAATTTAAAATTAATAAATATATTTATTCATTACAAATAAAAATATTTGTTAATTTATATTAATTATAAATTTAATATTAAAAATTTTATTAATTATAATATATTAATATAAATATATTATAATATTTCTATAATGTTACATTAATACTAACAATTGTTTCATATTAAATTAAATTATTTGATATAAGATTTGGCTATTTTATTTCAAATTAATATATTTTTTATTAAAATTTTTCAATTTTAATAATTAATATATACATATTAATACTAATTTATTAACATTCAAAAATTAATAAGAAAGAGATTTAAAAAAATAAATATGTTTACCAAACAAATTCAAATAGTTATTACAATTTGAACAACTGTCTATTTAAAATTGTTATAACCTTTTGATTTATCATAAGATAATTGTTTCAATTAATACAAGCTTAAATGGAATAAATTTAATAAGAAATTAAGAATTATAATATAATTCTACAGGCATAATTACTTAATATATTAATTTATAAAATTAATTATTCTACAATATATTACTATTATATTTTGCTATTATAAGTATATAATCATATAATATTAATTATTATTTAAATTATTAATATTAATTTTAATTATATATATTTATTATAAATTATAAATAATAAATTGGATAATTAATTTAATATGCATGTAATCTTATATGCTTGTTATAATATATTAAATTATAAATTAAATTTTTACTTAAAAATTAAGTAATTAAATTTTTAATTACTTAAATCAATTATTTATTAACAATTATTATATTAAAAAAAAGTATAAATTAATAATTAGATTTAATCATTATTATCTATTAATTAATTATAGTATTTTACTTAATATTAAATAAGTATGTGACTTAAAAAGTGAATCTGTTTACCGTATCAATTTAAATAGTTATGGCCATTTTGACAATTATCTATTTCAAATTATTATTACCTTTTGTTTGGTCATATAACAATTGTTTTTTTATCACACTAACTTATTCAAAATAAAATAATACTAATTTATTAATCTTTCAAAAATTAATAAATGAGAGATTTAAAAAATAAATATGTTTACCAAACTAGTTTATTTAATTGTTGATATATAAGTTTATTATTATATTAATGTAATTAATTAGTTATATTATTTAAATACATATAATTTATATTATTAATTAATTTGTATACAATTATAAATATTATTGCAATATAATATTATTGTAAATTAACTATAAATATAATAACTATTATGTAATTATACAGAGCGCTTAAATGTTATAATAGTATAATTTATTATACTATTATAATATTTAACTTTCAAATAATATGCATGATTAGTAAAAGGATAATATTATATTAATTAATTAATATAATATATATTAATATACATACCAATTAATAATTTAACTTATTATAAATTATATTAATATAATTATTATATATTTTATTATTGTTTATTTTAATTAGGATTTTTATGAATTCTATTATAAAATATAATATATTTTAATATTACTTAATTATATATAATCTAAATAATATTTATTTTAATATTTATATAGTATCAATATATTATTATTAAATAAATAAATAATATAATTATATATAATTATATATATAAATAAATAATTATAATATATTTAGATAAATAACAATATATTATATTTAAGTATAATAGTTTATCTTATAAAAATTAAGATAACTATTTTATCTAATTTAAAGTTATATAAATTACATAATAAATTAATTATATTACTAATTAATTTAACAAATATTATAATAAAATTAATTAATTATTAATTAACTATATAATTAATATATATTATTATAATATGATCATAAATAACAAATTTTTATTTTATAATATTTATAAAATTATAATAATAAATTAGATTAAATAATTATATTTATTTAAGTATATTAAAATATATAATATACTAATTCAAGTAGTTATGGCTATTTAATGTTATAATTAAATATATATTATATTAATTAAGTAATATATTATTACTATTTTTATTAATAATATTTAATACTATAATTATATAAAATATTTGAATGAATTCATATAAAAATAAATTTTATAATTTATTATTTGTAATTGTAATTTATATATATTAATTAATTAATAAGTTTGATTAATATTAACAATTGCAATAATTTAATATTAAATATTTTATTATAAATATATAATCATTAAATAGATTATATAAATTTTACTTATTAAGAATAAGCTTGTATGGACGGAAACAATTATTTTATGACAAAATAAAAAAGTCATAAGAATTTGAAATAAATAATTATTCAGATAGTCATAACAATTTGAATTTCTTTGATAAATAGATTTATTTTTAAATTTTTTACTTATTAATTGTCTTAATATTAATAAATTTGTATTATTTTATTCAAAGTAAGCTTATATGACAAACCAAAAGGTTACAGCGATTCCAAATCAATAATTGTTCAAATGGCCATAATTATTTAAACTTGTTTAGTAAATAATACTAATTTATAATTAAATAATATTTAATTAGATATAACTTAAAAAATTAGTCGAATATTATAATTATTATACTATTGTAGTATATTATTTCAACTATTTATTCAAATATTTGATTACTAATATTTCATAAAATACATATAAATAGTTCATATGATTGTTATTATAGTCTATAATAAATAGATAATAATCTATAACTAAATCTTTGATTAAACTAATAATATAAAATCTAGTTATTATTATAATTGATATTTAATTAATAATTAAATAATTATAAATATCAATTATTAATAATATTTTATTTTTATTTTTTTCACCAATGTATAGATTGTGTTTATTAATTTAAATTTTAAAAAGTATTTAAATTTTAAAATTTATATAAAAGGTTGTCGTAACGGTTTTGTGTTTGCTTGACGAATTTGAAAACAAAATTAAAAAATGAAAAAATAATGGAGTCGCCACTAATCTTTTTTTGCCAAGTGCAATTGGCCACCTATTAAAGTATATCCTTTCAATAAAATCTTAAAATTAATTAAGACATTTATATAATAATATTAACTTATTTATAATTTATAAATAATCCAATTGTAATCCTTTACTAATCAAATAATTTATAATGTATTTTGCAATTAGTATAAAATTATATTTATATTAATAAATAATTGTCCATATAGACAAAAATTAACTATTTTTAATTTATTTAAATTAATAATTATTTTGTTATTTAATTATATTACTATTAATAACTATAATTATTATATTAATCGAAATAAGTTATTTAATATTAATGTTAAATTTATTATTAATAATTATTAATATTAATTTCAATTTTATTAACAAAAACAATTGTCTTAAATAATAATATTATTATATATAATAACTATATAATTTGAAACTATTTATTTATAATTATTAATATGAATAATAAGGGGTTAAATTAAACATTGTTATAGTTACATTAATTTAATTAATATTTATTAATTAAAGATAATGAATAGAATTAATTTAATTAAAATTAATTAAATTAAATGTATTGAATACTAAATATTAATAATTAATATAATTAATATTAATTTAATTGTATTATAATTAAATTAAAGTTAAGCTAATCATGTTAATATTATTATAATTTAATATATGTTTATAATAATTAGCTATATTTATTAAATCTTATAATATATTTATATTATTAATTTTTTATTAAATACTAATTATTAATAAATAGTATATATTTAGTATATAACATAATTATTATTTATAAGTAAAATATTTACTTTAATTTATAATAGTTATAACAATTAATGAATTTGTTATATATATAATAATTAAATAAATTATTTAACTATAATTATACATTTAGTATTATAAAAGCTTATAATATTTATAACAATATTATATATATAATTTATATCTATATTAATAATCATATTAGTAATAATTTATAATTTATTATTCATAAATTAGTTGAGTATTAATTAATTTAAATAATCTTAATATTATTAAAATTATTAATAATAATATTTAATTATTATAATTAATAATACTAATTTAATTAAAAATATTTTTAATTATTAATTGTTTTAAAAAAACTAAATCTAGTTATCTTTAATTATAATTTAAAATTAAGAATAATTAAATAATTATTAAACAATTCAGTAAATAAGATTATTTAAATAGATTATAATTACATGTTTCCATTATTACCTAAGTAAAATATATTACTACTAATCATATATTATTTAATATATATAAATATATATTAATTACACATTATCTTTAATTATATATTAATAATTTTAAAAAAATTAATGTTTATTAAATAATTTATAATAATTAATATTATTACATTTGTAGTAATGGGTAATAATAAATTACCATTTAAAAAATAATTTAATATATTATCCCTAATTTTTTCCCAAAATTGTAAATTTAATATTATAATTTATTATTACCCATTACTACAAATATAATACTATTAATAATTATAAATCATTTAATAAATAATTATACAATTAAATATATATAATAATATAAATATAACTACTAATCGATTATACATATTATTAAATATAATAATAAAATTATAGTAATTATACAAAGCAGAATAAGGTTTAAGAGTTCGATTACATGTGAAGAAGATTATAGCACCCCCACATGCCCATCCAGAGGATGGTACCATTTCATTTTAAACTTATCCTAGGGTCTTGAGTCTAATGGTTTTAAAATTTTATGTTAAATATTGAAAATAATTCTTAAGATTCTTCATCAATCTGGCAGAATTCGTAAAAATATTTTCTTATCTCAGAAGTATTCAAGGATCCCATTTGTTTCCTTGAAGAGACTCCGTCATCGAAAAAATGTTTAATTATTATTTTTTATTGAAAATATATCTAAATCTTCCACCATTTGGGCTTATTTAGAAATTCTTTTTCTTTTTTTTTTTAATTTTTTGTTGGATTTCTAAATTTTTCACCATTTGGGTCAATTTAGAAATATTTTCTCTTTTTGGAATTTTTAAATTTTCCACCATTTGGGCCTATTCAGAAATTCTTCTTTTTATTTTTTTATTTATTCTCTTTTTTTGTTTGAAAATAAATATTAATTATTGTTATTGAAACTTTATCTAAATTATTCCACCTTTTGGGATAAATTTAGATAAAATTTCTCGCCAATTTTTATATGATCAAACAAAAGGTGATAAACGATTTGAAATAATATCTTATTAATACAATGCATATTATATATATTTTAAATATATAAAATATATATTATATTAATATTTTAATCCAAAAGCTAACATATATTCATATTATAATTGTTATAAATTCAATATGTTTAATTAATAATCTAATTATTAATTATAATATTATTAGTTATTTAAAAAACAATTGTCTTTATTTGGTAATAATTTAAATTACTTATTAATAATTATTATATATTAATAATTTTTAATTAATTGTTTTAATATTAATTATATATAATTTGATTATAAATTATTATTAAAGCTTATAATAAGATTTATTAATAATTCTTATGAATATTAATAATTTCAAATTGTTATTTAAGATATTTTTCATACAATTTATAATATGAAAAATATAGTTGTAATAGTTAAAATATATTTTAATTAGACTATTTTACAATAAAATAATTTATTAAATAGATAAATTATAATTTTTTAGCCTAATTATTAATAATATTAATTATGTATTGGATAATTTTTAGATTATTAGTTAAATTATTATATATTAATAATAACTATTAATGAATATAAATAGACTATTAATTATATTTATATTATAATTTTTTATAACAATGAGACAATTAATAGTATAATTAACTATAAATGATAATAATATACATATTATAAAATATTTAAAATGAATTTAATAATGATAATTATAATTTACCTTATAATTAATAATCGTTATACATTATATTGTATAATATTATAAATATCAATTATATTAATAGCCATAACTAATTTTATATATTCCGTAATAATATAATAATATTAAGTTATAGTATAATTTATACTATAAATATAATATCAATATATTATTATATAATTTTTAATAAATTCTTGTTTTTGTTAATTTTTGCTGGCTATTATTAATATTCATATTATAATATTTAAATAATAATTATTTAATTTATTAACTATTATAAGAATATATTATAATGATCCAAATCTCGATTTTAATATTTTAAAGCATTACAATAATAACTTTGTTAACTAATTATTAATTTATAATTAAATTAGTAATTAAATATTACATTTAATTATTACTTAGTTTCTAACAAAACTATTTATATTATTAATTATTAATAATTAAATGTTTATGAATAACATTGTTTTAATGTTAGATTAGTTTAAATAACAGGTATTTAATAATATAAATACTATTAATAAAGAATACTTATATATTTATAATTTTAAATATAAAAGAGGTACTAATTTAATTTAACAAAGGATTAGATTAAATCTTTTAATCATAACAATTAAAATAACAATTAAATAAATTGATTATTAAAATTAATAAAAATTTTAATATTATCTATATATAATATTAAATAATTATCCAAAATAATTAATTAAATTCAGTTAATTTTAATTAATTTTAATTATATAAATAATTTTAATTATTTTAAAATAATTTAAAGAATTATATATAATAAAATTAAATATACTCTAACTGTAAGGTTTGTACTGTTTACTAACCAATTCAAATAATTAATATAAATAGATTAACTGTATAGATTATATCAAATAGAATATTGTAATAAATTGATTTATTTTTTAAATCTCTTAATTTTCAAAATATTAAGAAAAGTAGTATTATTTTATTTTGGATAAACTTTTGTGAACTAAAACAATTATTTTATGACAAAACAAAATTCACAACAATTTTAAATAGATAATTGTTCAAATAATCATAACTATTTGAACTTGTTTGGTAAACAAATTTAGTTTTTCAAATATCCTACTTATTAATCTTTCAAAAGTTAATAAATTAGTATTATTTTCTATTGAATAAGCTTGTATGAACTGAAACAATTATTTTATGATTAAACAAATGGTCAGAACGATTTGAAATAGATAATTATTCTAATAATCTTAACTATTTGAACTGATCGACAAAAACATTTATTTTTTAAATCTCTTACTTATTAATTTTCAAAATCTTATTAAATTAGTATTTTTTTTATCCGAATTAGCTTATATGATAAAAAAACAATTGTTTTATAACAAAACAAAGATCATAACGATTTGAGATTAATATTTGTTTAAATACTTATAACTATTAGAACTGCTTTGAAAAATAGCTTTAGTTTTTAAATCTCTTGCTTAATAATTTTTGAAATATTAATAAAGTAGTATTATTTTATTTCAGATAAGTTTTTATTAACAGAAATAATTGTTTTATGACAAAACAAAATCTCAAAATAATTTTAAACAGATAATTATTTAAATTGTCATATCTATTTGAAATTGTCAGTATACAGATTTATTTTTTTAAATCCTTGTTTTAATTTTTTGAATGTTAATAAATTATTATTATTTTATTCCAAATAAGCTTGTATGAATTGAAATAATTATTTTATGACTAAACAAAAGGATTGAATGATTTGAAATAGATAATTATTATGATAGTCTTAATTATTTGAACTAGTTCGGTTACCATATTTATTTTTTAAATCTCTTATTAATTTTTGAAATATTATTAAATTAATATCATTTTAATATGAATAAGCTTGTATGAAAGGAAACAATTGTTGTATGACAAAATAAAGATCGTTATGATTTGATTATAATTATAATAAAAATATTAATTTATTTATTATTAAATAAATAACATAATTATTATAATTTAATCTTATAAAATACTATTATTTATTATAAGTTATAACTATTAACAATTAGTATTGTATTTATTAATATAATTTATTAATAGTTATATATAAATTTTATGATAATTTAATTAACATACAACATTAATTATTATAATGTTATATTTATTATTAAAATAACTAATTTATTAAATTTATACTAGTATTATAAACTATATTATAATTAATTAAAAATAAA
This sequence comes from Durio zibethinus, assembly GCF_047325235.1. Taxonomy (NCBI): domain Eukaryota; kingdom Viridiplantae; phylum Streptophyta; class Magnoliopsida; order Malvales; family Malvaceae; genus Durio; species Durio zibethinus. Next base: position 16,101,943 of record NC_143174.1, read on the forward strand.
TGCGTTTACGGATCAGTTCAAATAGTTAAGATTATTAGAATAATTATCTATTTCAAATCGTTCTGACCTTTTGCTTAATCATAAAATAATTGAATTGTTTTAATATAATAAGTTTATATATTAATAATTAATGATCTTACATTTAATATAGTTTAATTAATATTATAATTATTTAATTAAATAAATAACTTATTTTTTGTTTAAGTATATATAAATTAAAATAGATTTAATTATAAATTAAATCTTACTCATTAATTTTATTAAATATTATTTGGATAATTATTTAATTATAATTAATATTTTAAATTAAATGATTAAACCATTCAAGGAATTTAATTAAATATTAACTAGATTTTTATAAAAATTAATTTAATATATAAAAATTTAATTATAATTAAATTAATTAAATGAATAATATTTTTATTCATTTAATGACTTAACATTGAAATAGTATTAATTTAAAATTATATATTTAAATAATGGAATAATTTATTAAATATAATAATATTTAAAAACTAATTTATATTAGTTTAATAATAAGAGACCAATAATATCAATTTTTATATATAATAACTATCATAATTAGTATTATTAAATTAATAATTATTATTTTTAAATAATAATCAAATAAAATATTCAATTATTATTACATTATATTTATTAATCAAATATATTCAATAATTGAAAATATTAATATTAATATTTAAAATACTATAAATAGATAATTTTTTGTTTTGTCATCTATTTTATAATTAATTCTGAATAATTTGTTTAACAAGGTAGCACTAATAATAGTTATTACTTTTTCAAATATGCTGCTTATTAATTAAGTTTATTATAATTAATTAAAAGCTAATTAAGTAAGATAAATTTAATCTAATAATATTTATAAATTATAATTTAAATAATATACTTATAATATTAGTTTTAATATTAATAATTATTAATATAATTAATATATTCGAATAATATTCAAATAGTTGGTTGTTCAACTTATAATTAAAACAAATTGGCCTTAATATAAAAATATTAATTATTTTTTTAAATTATAATAAGTATAAAATTTTTACTCAATTATTAATCTTCTTAATTATTTAAATCTTTTATTATATAATTTATAATAATAATTTAATTGTTAATTATATAATATGATAATTTTAATAAGTATTATATCATATTATCTAATAAATATTATATTATTCGTATATCTTAATTAGTATAGTAATTATATGTTAAATTGTATTAATAATTGTTATTAATTGATATAATTATAATAATAGTTATTAATTAAATACTTATTGTTATGTAATAACTATATATCATATAAATTATATTTATTAACACAGATTTAAGGATCAATACTTTATTAATTACAACTTTATAATTATATTATTATAATATTAATATTATATTAATAACAATTATTAAATAAATATGGTTTTGTAATATTAATTAATAATAAAACTATTAATTATTTTATAAAAAAAAATTTAAAATATTTATAGTAAGAACAAATATATAACTTATATAGAATATAAGTTAATATAATTTAAATAAGACTAATATTAATAAGGATTATAATGAATTCATTGATGATTTAATTAATAATTTTATAAATTTAATAATATATTTATATAATTAATATTATAATATGAATAACTATTTTAGATATTAAATAGTCATAACTAATAAATTGTCAAATAATTATTCATTATTTAAACTATTATTAAAAATAATTAAAAATTATTATATTTAATAATATTATAATTAATATAATCATTATATTTTAGTTATAAGCTTTTGTTTTGTCATAAAACAATTGTTTCAATTCGTAAAAACTTATTTGAAATAAAATAATACTACTTAATTAATATTTCAAAAATTATTAAACAAGAGATTTAACTATTAATTATAGTTAAATAATTATAATTATAAATTAAAAGATTATATCTATTATATTTATCAAATATAAATAAATAAAAATTAATTGATTTTATAATTTGGTAAAATCAAATAGTCATAATTATTTGAACTAGTTACATAATTTAACTATTTTATTAATTACTAATAAATATAAGTTATTTATATTTATTAGATATAACTTATTCTAAAAATAGATTCAAAAATAATATATATTAATAAAAATCCTCACTCGCACAAATTATAAAATTATAAAACTTATTATAATTAATTATAGTAACTAAAATTAGTTATTTAAAATATTAATTTATAATTTATAATTGTTATAAGCAAGAGTAATTCATATAATTTTTTAATATTTGTTAATTATACAATGTAATTGTATAATAATATACTTGTTATACAAATATAATAATTTAATTTTAATTTCAATTAAAATTAATATTGTAATTAATAATTAGTAGATAATAATTTTATTTCAAATGTTAATAAATTAGCAATTATTAATATAATATGTGAAATATTATTAGATATAAATTATAAGTAAAAATTTTAAATAAGCTAATTACATTGTAGTCATTATTTAAAAAATGACTATTTTTAATTCTATTTTTAAACATTGAAAAATTATAATGATCTAAACCAATTATAATTATAAACGATTTTAATAATTTATTTAAAATTATTAACTTGATAATTTTAATAAATATTATTTATTGAAAAAGTTATTAATAATCGTTCATAGAGTCTTAACATTATGTTATTAAACAAATCTATAAGTTATTAATAATATTATTAAAAAAATTATTTTATGACAAAACAAAAGGTCATAACGATTTGAATTGGTTCGGCAAATAAATTTATTTTTTAAATCTCTTAGTTATTCATTTTTGGAATATTATTGATTAGTATTATCACTAAAAATACTAATATATTTTCAATTAATTAGTAATTGAATGATTCAATAATAGAATTATTTAAAAAATGACTATTTTTAACACTAATTTAAAATAACTTATATATATATAACTTTAGTGACATAATTATTTTGATTATTAAATTAATTATTAGTATCAATTATTAATTAATAATTAATTTAGTTATTATTAATATTATTATCCAGTACCATAATAATAATTTTTATTATATCTATTAAACAATAAAAAGCTCCCATATATATTAATTATTAATTATTAATTTTTATTATATATTTTTTATTATGATATATAGTAATTAATTATTAAAAAATTAATAATTAATAAATAGATAAATCATTTTAATAATTTAATATTAAAATTAAAATTATTTAATTTAATTTAATTATATAAAGTTAATGATAAACAAATTAAATTAGATAAATTTATAAGTATAAATATAGTATAAACTGATAATTATTCAAATATATAATATTATAACATGAACAATTATATAAATTATAATTAAATTATAATTTACAATTATAATTTACAATTATTATATTAATTTTGTAATATTAATTATAATATATTACAATATTTATAATTTAATTTAAATAATTTAAAAAATTATAATTTATTATAATTAAAATAAAATAATCAATTACTATATATATTTAAATTATAAATATTAATAATTATTTTAATGAATATTTTAATAAATTAAAAATAATAATATTATATTATTATTACTAATAACATATATAGATATTATAGTATAAATATTAATTTATTAGTAATTTATTATTAGCTAAGCGATAAAATTATTAATTATTTTAATAATTTTAAACAATAGTGTGCAAATTATATTAAATAAATTGACTTTTAGTTATATTCAAATAATACTATAATATTATTAAATTAATACAAAAATAATTGTTTATAAATTATTAGTCCAAATTATTGTTAATATAATAATTGAATGGAAATGCTTATCATTATTAATAGTTAATAATTATAAATTAATATTATAATTATTATATATTAAATAGTTTTGTTATTAAACTATTATATAACAATTATATAATTAATTAATTTATTAAACTAATTTCTAATTAACTATTATTTAATTTATATTTAATTAAAGCTTAATTATTAAATAACTAATATTTAAATGTTCAAATAATAATATTATTTAATAATAATTTAGTTTAATTCTTATCAATAATTATTAAGTTATAAAAATATATTTATTATTAATATTTGAATTAATAAATTAGTATTATTTTATTTCGAATAAACTTGTATGATAAAAAATAATTGTTTTATGATAAAATAAAAGGTCATAATGATTTGAAATCGATAACCATTCAAATTGCCATAATTTTAATAAGTAACATTAATTATTAACTATTTAATTAATATATTTAAAGTATAAATCAAAAAACAAAACTATATTAAATTATTTATTTATTTAAATTATAATTAAAATGTATATACTTATTATATAATAATATTAATTATTACAAATATTTTTATTTGTAATGAATAAATATATTTATTAATTTTAAATTAATTAATTAAATTAATTGTATACAATTTAGATATTTATATACAAAATATAAAATAAAAAAATTATGAAATAAATTTTTATTTACAAATAATAAAATAATATCAATATTATTTAGTGGTAAAAAATTAGAAATAGATATAATAAATGCTTATGAGCAATTTTATTTATTATCAATTTTAAATTATTTTAATTTATGATATTAATTTTAATTATAAACATATAATATTATTATATTAGTAATTATATAATTATTATTAATAATATTTTATTAATATACGATAAAATTAATGAATATTAAAATTAATTATCGGTAATAGTAATATATCAATATTACAATAAGTATAATAATATATAATAATATTTAATCTTCATTTATAAATATAGTATAATAATATCTAATTTATTAGTTAAATTAATTATAATAATATGTAAATTAAATAAAAAATAATGTTCAAAATATTATTAACTATTTTAAATAATATTTACTATTATAAACAACAATTATATATTATTTATTTCAATTAATATATAGTACTATATAATTAGTAAAATTAATTTAAAATTTAAGTAATAAACAATTATTTATTTATTCTATTAATTATCTATTATAAATTAATTAATTATTTGATAATATAATTATCAAATATTACTAATATAATACTATATTATTCTAATCTATTATAACTATAATAATTATAATTATAATATTACAAAAGGATTAAGTTATTATATTTATTATTAGAACAAGTTAATCACTAATAATTAATATTATTTAGAATAATTTAATAATATATTTGATAAATATACAATAATTGATAATATTGTTAAGATACGAAAGTAATAATATTTATGTATCAAATAAATTAAATGTATTATATTAATTATTTAATTTTTAGTTATGCTTATAAAAATAATTTATAAATAGTTATTAATAAGTAAAAGATTTAAAAAATAAATCTATTTATCAAACAAATTCAAATCGTTATGACTATTTGAATAATTATTTATTTCAAATTTTTATGACTTTTTTATTTTGTCATAAAACAATTGTTTCCGTCCATACGAGCTTATTCGAATTAAAATAATATTGATTTATTAATATTTCAACAATTAATAAGTAAAAGATTTAAAAAAAATAAGTTTACTAAACAAGTTCAAATAGTCATGACTATTTGAATATTATCTAACTTCAAATCATTGCAGCATTTTGTTTTGTAAAAAAACAGTTGTCTCAATTCATGTTAGCTTATTTGAAATAAAATAATACTAATTTATTAATATTTCAAAAATTAAAAAGTAAGAGAATTAAAAAAATAAATATGTTTATGGAACAAGTTCAAATAGTTATGACTATCTTAATAATTATCTATTTCAAAACATCACAACCTTTTGTTTTTCATAAAACAATTGGTTCTATTCATTCAAGATTATTTCAAATAAAATAATATAAATTTATTAATGTTCCAAAAATTAATAAGTAAAATTTTTTTAAAAAAATATTTAAAAATTAATGTTCCAAAACCAATTGTTTTTATTCATACAAAATTATTCAAAAAAAAAAACTATTTTATTACTATTTTGAAAATTAATAAGACATTTAAAAACAAAATCTCTTTACCGAAGCATTTCAAATAGTTATGACTATTTGAACAACTATTATCTCCAATTGTTATGATTTTTGTTTTGTCCTAAAACATTTAATTTTTGTTTAACAAGCTTATTTAGAGTAAAATATTGCTAAATTAATAATATCCTAAATATTAATAAGGATTTAAAAAATAAATTTATTTAGAATATTATTAATTTAGCAATATTTTACTCTGAATAAGCTTGTTGAGCAGAAATTAAATGTTTTAGGACAAAACAAAAATCATAACAATTAGAGATAGATAATTGTTCAAATAGTCATAACTATTTGAACTGGTTTGGTAAAGAGATTTAGTTTTTAAATCTCTTATTAATTTTCAAAATAGTAATAAAATAGTATTATTTTATTCTAAATAATTTTGTATGAATAGAAATAATTGGTTTTGGAGCATCAATTTTTAAATAAATTTATTTTTAAAATTTTTACTTATTAATTTTTGGAACATTAATAAATTTATATTATTTTATTTGAAATAAGCTTGAATGAATAGAACCAATTGTTTTATGAAAAAACAAAAGGTTGTAATGTTTTGAAATAGATAATTATTAAGATAGTCATAACTATTTGAACTTGTTCGATAAATAGATTTATTTTTTTAATTCTCTTACTTTTTAATTTTTGGAATATTAATAAATTAGTATTATTTTATTTCAAATAAGCTAACATGAATTGAAACAATTGTTTTATTACAAAACAAAATGTTACAATGATTTGAAGTAGATAATTATTCAAATAGTCATGACTATTTGAACTTGTTTGGTAAACTTATTTTTTTTAAATATGTTATTTATTAATTGTTGAAATATTAATAAATCAATATTATTTTAATTCGAATAAGCTCATATGGACGGAAACAATTGTTTTATAACAAAACAAAAAAATCATAAGAATTTGAAATAAATAATTATTTAGATAATCATAACGATTTGAATTTGTTTGATAAATAGATTTATTTTTTAAATCTTTTACTTATTAATTATCTTATTAATAACTATTTATAAATTATTTTTATAAGTATAACTAAAAATTAAATAATTAATATAATATCAAACAAGTTTAATATAATAGATTTAATTTATTTGATACATAAATATTATTACTTTCATATCTTAACAATATTATCAATTATTGTATATTTATCAAATATATTATTAAATTATTCTAAATAATATTAATTATTAGTAATTAACTTGTTCTAATAATAAATATAATAACTTAATCCTTTTGTAATATTATAATTATAATTATTATAATTATAATATATTAAAATAATATAGTATTAAATTAGTAATATTTGATAATTATATTATCAAATAATTAATTTATTTAAAATAGATAATTAATAGAATAAATAAACAATTGTTTATTACTTAAATTTTAAATTAATTTTACTAATTATATAGTACTATATATTAATTGAAATAAATAATATATAATTGTTGTTTATAATAGTTAATAATATTTTGAAAATTATTTTTTTATTTAATTTACATATTATTACAATTAATTTAACTAATAAATTAGATATTATTATACTATATTTATAAATGAAGATTAAATATTATTATATATTATTATTACCAATAATTAATTTTATAGTATATTAATGAATTATTATTAATAATAATTATATAATTACTAATATAATAATATTATATGTTTATAATTATAATTAATATCATAAATTAAAATAATTTAAAATTGATAATAAATAAAATTGTTTATAAGCATTTATTATATCTATTTCTAATTTTTTAACGCTAAATAATATTGATATTATTTTATTATTTGTATATAAAAATTTATTTCATAATTTTTGTTATTTTATATTTTGTATATAAATATCTGAATTGTATATAATTAATTTAATTAATTAATTAATTAATTTAAAATTAATAAATATATTTATTCATTACAAATAAAAATATTTGTTAATTTATATTAATTATAAATTTAATATTAATAATTTTATTAATTATAATATATTAATATAAATATATTACAATATTTCTATAATGTTACATTAATACTAACAATTGTTTCATATTAAATTAAATTATTTGATATAATATTTGGCTATTTTATTTCAAATTAATAAATTTTTTTATTAAAATTTTTCAATTTTAATAATTAATATATACATATTAATACTAATTTATTAACATTCAAAAATTAACAAGAAAGAGATTTAAAAAAATAAATATGTTTACCAAACAAATTCAAATAGTTATTACAATTTGAACAATTGTCTATTTAAAATTGTTATAACCCTTTGATTTGTCATAAGACAATTGTTTCAATTAATACAAGCTTAAATGGAATAAATTTAATAAGAAATTAAGAATTATAATATAATTCTACAGGCATAATTAGTTAATATATAATTTATAAAATTAATTATTCTACAATATATTACTATTATATTTTGCTATTATAAGTATATAATCATATAATATTAATTATTATTTAAATTATTAATATAAATGTTAATTATATATATTTATTATAAATTATAAATAATAAATTGGATAATTAATTTAATATGCGTGTAATCTTATATGCTTGTTATAATATATTAAATTATAAATTAAATTTTTACTTAAAAAATTATGTAATTAAATTTTTAATTACTTAAATCAATTATTTATAAACAATTATTATATTAAAAAATAAGTATAAATTAATAATTAGATTTAATCATTATTATCTTTTAATTAATTATAGTATTTGACTTAATATTAAATAAGTATGTGACTTAAAAAGTGAATCTGTTTATCGCATCAGTTCAAATAGTTATGGCCATTTTGATAATTATCTATTTCAAATTATTATTACCTTTTGTTTGGTCATATAACAATTATTTTTTTATCACACTAGCTTATTCGGAATAAAATAATATTAATTATTAATCTTTCAAAAATTAATAAATCAAAAATTTTAAAAATAAATCTATTTACCAAACTAGTTTATTTAATTGTTGATATTTATGTTTTTAATATATTAATATAATTAATTAATTATATTAAATGATACAATTGATATAAATAATTAAATATAAATTATTAATATATTATTTGAATACATATAATTTATATTATTAATTAATTTGTATACAATTATAAATATTATTGTAATATAATATTATTGTAAATTAACTATAAATATAATAACTATTATGTAATTATACAGAGCACTTAAATGTTATAATAGTATAATTTATTATACTATTATAATATTTAACTTTCAAATAATATGCATGATTATTAGAAGGATAATATTATATTAATTAATTAATATAATATATATTAATATACATACCAATTAATAATTTAACTTATTATAAATTATATTAATATAATTATTATATATTTTATTATTGTTTATTTTAATTAGGATTTTTAAGAATTCTCTTATAAAATATAATATATTTTAATATTAGTTAATTATATATAATCTAAATAATATTTATTTTAATATTTATATAGTATCAATATATTATTATTAATAAAATAAATAATATAATTATATATAATTATATATATAAATAAATAATTATAATATATTATATTTAAGTATAATAGTTTATCTTATAAAAATTAAGATAACTATTTTATCTAATTTAAAGTTATATAAATTATATAATAAATTAATTATATTACTAATTAATTTAACAAATATTATAATAAATAAATTAATTATTAATTAACCATATAATTAATATATATTATTATAATATGATCATAAATAACAAATTTTTATTTTATAATATTTATAAAATTATAATAAAAAATTAGATTAAATAATTATATTTATTTAAGTATATTAAAATATATAATATACTAATTCAAATAGTTATGACTATTTAATGTTATAATTAAATATATATTATATTAATTAAGTTATATATTATTACTATTTTTATTAATAATATTTAATACTATAATTATATAAAATATTTGAATGAATTCATATAAAAATAAATTTTATAATTTATTATTTGTAATTGTAATTTATATATATTAATTAATTAATAAGTTTGATTAATATTAACAATTGCAATAATTTAATATTAAATATTTTATTATAAATATATAATCATTAAATAGATTATATAAATTTTACTTATTAAGAATAAGCTTATATGGACGGAAACAATTATTTTATGATAAAATAAAAAAAGTCATAAGAATTTGAAATATATAATTATTCAGATAGTCATAACGATTTAAATTTCTTCGATAAATATATTTATTTTTAAATTTTTTACTTAATAATTGTCTTAATATTAATAAATTTGTATTATTTTATTCAAAATAATCTTATATGAACAAATAAAATCATTATATGACAAACTAAAAGGTTACAGCGATTCCAAATCAATAATTGCTCAAATGGCCATCATTATTTAAACTTGTTTAGTAAATAATACTAATTTATAATTAAATAATATTTAATTAGAAATAACTTAAAAAATTATTCGAATATTATAATTATTATACTATTGTAGTATATTATTTTAACTATTTATTCAAATATTTGATTACTAATATTTCATAAAATACATATAAATAGTTCATATTATTGTTATTATAGTCTATAATAAATAGATAATAATCTATAACTAAATCTTTGATTAAACTAATAATATAAAATCTAGTTATTATTATAATTTATATTTAATTAATAATTAAATAATTATAAATATCAATTATTAATATTTTTTTTTTATTTTTTTCGACAATGTATAGATTGTGTTTATTAATTTAAAATTTAAAAAGTATTTAAATTTTAAAATTAATATAAAAGGTTGTTGTAACGATTTTGTGTTTGCCCGACGAATTTGAAAACAAAATTAAAAAATAAAAAAATAATGGAGTCGCCACCAATCTTTTTTGGCCAGGTGCAATTGACCACCTATTAAAGTATATCCTTTTAATAAAATCTTAAAATTAATTAAGACATTTATATAATAATATTAACTTATTTTATAATTTATAAATAATCTAATTGTATTCATTTACTAATCAGATAATTTATAATATATTTTGCAATTAGTATAAAATTATACTTATATTAATAAATAATTGTCCATATAGACAAAAATTAACTATTTTTAACTTATTTAAATTAATAATTATTTTGTTCTTTAATTATATTACTACTAATAACTATAATTATTATATTAATTGAAATAAATTATTTAATAGTAATGCTAAATTTATTATTAATAATTATTAATATTAATTTCAATTTTATTAACAAAAACAATTGTCTTAAATAATAATATTATTATATAAATAAATAATAACTATATAATTTGAAACTATCTATTTATAATTATTAATATGAATAATAAGGGGTTAAATTAAACATTGTTATAGTTACATTAATTTAATTAATATTTATTAATTAAAGATAATGAATAGAATTAATTTAATTAAAATTAATTAAATTAAATGTATTGAATACTAAATATTAATAATTAATATAATTAATATTAATTTAATTGTATTATAATTAAATTAAAGTTAAGCTAATCATGTTAATATTATTATAATTTAATATATGTTTATAATAATTAGCTATATTTATTAAATCTTATAATATATTAAATTATATATTCATTAATTATAATATATTTATATTATTAATTTTTTATTAAATACTAATTATTAATAAATAGTATATATTTAGTATAAAATATAATTATTATTTATAAGTAAAATATTTACTTTAATTTATAATAGTTATAACAATTAATGAATTTGTTATATATATAATAATTAAATAAATTATTTAACTATAATTATACATTTAGTATTATAATTGCTTATAATATTTATAACAATATTATATATAATTTATATCTATATTAATAATCATATTAGTAATAATTTATAATTTATTATTCATAAATTAGTTGAGTAACAATTAATTTAAATAATTTTAATATTATTTAAAATTATTAATAATAATATTTAATTATTATAATTAATAATACTAATTTAATTAAAAATATTTTTAATTATTAATTTTTTAAAAAAACTAAATCTAATTATCTTTAATTATAATTAAAAATTAAGAATAATTAAATGATTATTAAACAATTCAGTAAATAAGATTATTTAAATAGATTATAATTATATGTTTCCATTATTACATAAGTAAAATATATTACTGCTAATCATATATTATTTAATATATATAAATATATATTAATTACACATTATCTTTAATTATATATTAATAATTTAACAAAATTAATGTTTATTAAAAACTTTATAATAATTAATATTATTATATTTTTAGTAATGGGTAATAATAAATTACCATTTAAAAAATAATTTAATATATTATCCCTAATGTTTTCCTAAAATTGTAAATTTAATATTATAATTTATTATTTCACATTACTACAAATATAATAGTATTATTATTATAAATTATTTAATAAATAATTATACAATTAAATATATATATAATAATATAAATATAACTATTAATCGATTATACATATTATTAAATATAATAATAAAATTATAGTAATTATACAAACCAGAACAAGGTTTAAGAGTTCGATTATATGTGGGTATGGTTATAGTACCCCCACATGCCCATCCAGAGGATGGTACCATTTCATTTTAAACTTATCCTAGGGTCTTGAGTCTAATGGTTTTAAATTTTTATGTTAAATCTTGGAAATAATTCTTAAGATTCTTCCTCAATCTTGTAGAATTTGTAAAAATATTTTCTCATCTCAAGAGTATTTAAGGATCCCATTTGTTTCCTTGAAGAGACTCTGTTGTCGAAAAAAGGTTTAATTATTATTTTTTAGTGAAAATATATCTAAATTTTCCACCATTTGGGCTTATTTAGAAATTCTTTTTCTTTTCTTTTTTTTTTTGTTGGATTTCTAAATTTTTCACCATTTGGGTCAATTTAGAAAGATTTTCTCTTTTTGGAATTTCTAAATTTTCCACCATTTGGGCCTATTCAGAAATTCTTCTTTTTATTTTTTATTTATTCTCTTTTTTTGTTTAAAAATAAATATTAATTATTGTTATTGAAGCTTTATCTAAATTATTCCACCTTTTGGGACAAATTTAGATAAAATTTCTCACCAATTGTTATATGACCAAACAATAGGTGATAACGATTTGAAATAATATCTTATTAATACAATGCATATTATATATATTTTAAATATATAAAATATATGTTATATTAACATTTTAATCCAAAAGCTAACATATATTCATATTATAATTGTTATAAATTCAATATGTTTAATTAATAATCTAATTATTAATTATAATATTATTAGTTATTTAAAAAACAATTGTCTTTATTTGGTAATAATTTAAATTACTTATTAATAATTATTATATATTAATAATTTGTAATTAATTGTTTTAATATTAATTATATATAATTTGATTATAAATTATTATTAAAGCTCATAATAAGATTTATTAATAATTCTTATGAATATTAATAATTTCAAATTGTTATTTAAGATATTTTTCATACAATTTATAATATGAAAAATATAGTTGTAATAGTTAAACTATATTTTAATTAGACTATTTTACAATAAAATAATTTATTAATTAGATAAATTATAATTTTTTAGCCTAATTTATTAATAATATTAATTATGTATTGGATAATTTTTAGATTATTAGTTAAATTATTATATATTAATAATAACTATTAATGAATATAAATAGACTATTAATTATATTTATATTATAATTTTTTATAACAATGAGACAATTAATAGTATAATTAACTATAAATGATAATAATATACAGATTATAAAATATTTAAAATGAATTTAATAATGATAATTATAATTTACCTTATAATTAATAATCGTTATACATTATATTGTATAATATTATAAATATCAATTATATTAATAGTCATAACTAATTTTATATATTCCATAATAATATAATAATATGAAGTTATAGTATAATTTATACTATAAATATAATATCAATATATTATTATATAATTTTTAATAAATTCTTGTTTTTATTAATTTTTGCTTGCTATTATTAATATTCGTATTATAATATTTAAATAATAATTATTTAATTTATTAACTATTATAATAATATATTATAATGATCCAAATCTCGATTTTAATATTTTAAAGCATTACAATAATAACTTTGTTAACTAATTATTAATTTATAATTAAATTAGTAATTAAATATTACATTTAATTATTGCTTAGTTTCTAACAAAACTATTTATATTATTAATTATTATAATTAAATGTTTATTAATAACATTTTTTTAATGTTAGATTAGTTTAAATAACAGGTATTTAATAATATAAATACTGTTAATAAAGAATGCTTATATATTTATAATTTTAAATATAAAAGAGGTACTAATTTAATTTAACAAAGGATTAGATTAAATCTTTTAATCATAACAATTAAAATAACAATTAAATAAATTGATTATTAAAATTAATAAAAATTTTAATATTATTTATATATAATATTAAATAATTATCCAAAATAATTAATTAAATTCAGTTAATTTTAATTATTTTAAAATAATTTAAAGAATTAAATTAATACTTTAAAGAATTATATATAATAAAATTAAATATACTCTAACTGTAAGGTTTGTACTGTTTACTAACCAATTCAAATAGTTAATTAAATAGATTAACTATATAGATTATATCAAATAGAATATTTTAATAAATTGATTTATTTTTTAAATCTCTTAATTTTCAAAATATTAAGAAAAGTAGTATTATTTTATTTTGGATAAACTTTTGTGAACTAAAACAATTATTTTATGACAAAACAAAAATTCACAACAATTTTAAATAGATAATTGTTCAAATAGTCATAACTATTTGAACTTGTTTGGTAAACAAATTTAGTCTTTCAAATATCCTGCTTATTAATCTTTCAAAAGTTAATAAATTAGTATTATTTTCTATTGAATAAGCTTGTATGAACTAAAACAATTATTTTATGATTAAACAAAGGGTCAGAACGATTTGAAATAGATAATTATTCTAATAATCTTAACTATTTGAACTGATCGGCAAAAACATTTATTTTTTAAATCTCTTACTTATTAATTTTTAAAATATTATTAAATTAGTATTATTTTTATCCGAATCAGATTATATGATAAAAAAAATTATTTTATGACAAAACAAAGATCATAACGATTTGAGATTAATATTTGTTTAAATACTTTAACTATTAGAACTGCTTTGAAAAATAGCTTTAGTTTTTAAATCTCTTACTTAATAATTTTTGAAATATTAATAAACTAGTATTATTTTATTTCAGATAAGTTTTTATTAACTGAAACAATTGTTTTATGACAAAATAAAATCTCAAAATAATTTTAAATAGATAATTATTTAAATAGTCATATCTATTTGAAATTGTTCAGTATACAGATTTATTTTTTTAAATCCTTGTTTTAATTTTTCGAATGTTAGTCAATTAGTATTATTTTATTCCAAATAAGCTTGTATGAACTGAAATAATTGTTTTATGACTAAACAAAGGATAGAAAGATTTGAAATAGATAATTATTATGATAGTTTTAATTATTTGAACTAGTTCGGCTACCATATTTATTTTTTAGATCTCTTATTAATTTTTAAGATATTATTAAATTAATTTCATATTAATCTGAATAAGCTTGCATGAAAGGAAACAATTGTTGTATGACAAAATAAAGATCATTATGATTTGATTATAATTATAATAAAAATATTAATTTATTTATTATTAAATAAATAATTTAATTATTATAATTTAATCTTATAAAATACTATTATTTATTATAAGTTATAACTATTAACAATTAGTATTGTATTTATTAATATAATTTATTAATAGTTATATATAAATTTTATGATAATTTAATTAACATACAACATTAATTATTATAATGTTATATTTATTATTAATAATAACTAATTTATTAAATTTATACTAGTATTATAAACTATATTATAATTAATTAAAAATAAATGCGTTTGCAGATCAGTTCAAATAGTTAAGATTATTAGAATAATTATCTATTTCAAATCGTTTTGACCTTTTGCTTAATCATAAAATAATTGAATTGTTTTAATATAATAAGTTTATATATTAATAATTAATGATCTTACATTTAATATAGTTTAATTAATATTATAATTATTTAATTAAATAAATAACTTATTTTTTGTTTAAGTATATATAAATTAAAATAGATTTAATTATAAATTAAATCTTACTCATTAATTTTATTAAATATTATTTGGATAATTATTTAATTATAATTAATATTTTAAATTAAATGATTAAACCAATCGAGGAATTTAATTAAATATTAACTAGATTTTTATAAAAATTAATTTAAGTTATAAAATTTAATTATAATTAAATTAATTAAATTTTTTAATTTAAATTTGAAATATTTAAATTAAATGAATAATATTTTTATTCATTTAATGACTTAACATTGAAATAGTATTACTTTAAAATTATATATTTAAATAATGGAATAATTTATTAAATATAATAATATTTAAAAACTAATTTATATTAGTTTAATAATAAGAGACTAATAATATCAATTTTATATATAATAACTATCATAATTAGTATTATTAAATTAATAATTATTATTTTTAAATAATAATCAAATAAAATATTCAATTATTATTACATTATATTTATTAATCAAATATATTCAATAATTGAAAATATTAATATTAATATTTAAAATACTATAAATAGATAATTTGTTGTTTTGTCATCTATTTTATAATTAATTCTGAATAATTTGTTTAACAAGGTAGCACTAATAATAGTTATTACTTTTTCAAATATCCTGCTTATTAATTAAGTAAGATAAATTTAATCTAATAATATTTATAAATTATAATTTA
Source organism: Durio zibethinus (assembly GCF_047325235.1). Taxonomy (NCBI): domain Eukaryota; kingdom Viridiplantae; phylum Streptophyta; class Magnoliopsida; order Malvales; family Malvaceae; genus Durio; species Durio zibethinus. Next base: position 16,118,935 of record NC_143174.1, read on the forward strand.
AATAATATACTTAGAATATTAGTTTTAATATTAATAATTATCAATATAATTAATATATTTGAATAAAATTCAAATAGTTGGTTGTTCAACTTATAATTAAAACAAATTGGCCTTAAAATAAAAATATTAATTATTTTTTAAAATTATAATAAGTATAAAATTTTTACCCAATTATTAATCTTCTTAATTATTTAAATCTCTTATTATATAATTTATAATATTAATTTAATTGTTAATTATATAATATAATAATTTTATAAATATTATATTATTCGTATATCTTAATTAGTATAGTAATTATATGTTAAATTGTATTAATAATTGTTATTAAATTTAATAATATATTTATATAATTAATATTATAATATGAATAACTATTTTAATATTAAATAGTCATAACTAATAAATAGTCAAATAATTATTCATTATTTAAACTATTATTAAAAATAATTAAAAATTATTATATTTAATAATATTATAATTAATATAATCATGATATTTTAGTTATAAGCTTTTGTTTTGTCATAAAACAATTGTTTCAATTCGTAAAAACTTATTTGAAATAAAATAATACTACTTTATTAATATTTCAAAAATTATTAAGCAAGAGATTTAATTGTTAATTATAGTTAAATAATTATAACTATAATTAATAGTTCTTTATAGTATTACTTATATGATATTTATATATATGCTTGATTATATTAATTAATTACTACAAATATTTATTAATTAATTTATATAATTAATATATAATATATATTAATAGTAATAGTTATTAAATATAAATAACTATTATTTATTAATTAATTAATATAATATTATCTAAATATTAATTTATAATTTTAATATTTATTTTAATTATTTGTTATAAATAATTATACCAATATAATTCTATTATATAAATTTAATAATTATTATATTCGTTATGAAAATTGTTTATATATTTATAGTATTATATATTTTAATTTTCTTGGTTATTAAGTTTCAAAATATTATTAAATTAGTATTATTTTGTTCTAAATAAAATAGTACGAACATAACCAATTATTTGATGATAAAATAAAAGATTATAACGATTTGAAATAAATAATTATTCAAATAGTCAAAATTATTTAAAATGATTTGGTAAGCAAATTTTCTTTTTAAATCTCTTATAGATTTATTTTCTAAATATTAATAAAACTTATATTAACAAAAACAATTGTTTTGTGACAAACAAATCTTTAAATATTTTTACTTTAAAATAGATTTGAAATTAAATATTTAATTTTTAAATTAAAAAAATTTAAACTTATAATAAGTAAATATTTATAATTATTATCTTTAATTAAAATATAATAAAATTTAATTTATAATTAAAAAATAAATTTGTTTGCGGACTAGCTCATGTAGTTTAGAGTGTATGAATAATTATCTATTTTAAGTCATTTTTGTTTTATCATAAAACAATTTTTTCAATTCATGTTAGCATTTTTAGAATAAAAAAATGAATTTATTAATATGTAAGAGATTTAAAAAATAATTTTGTTTACCTAACCAGTTTAAATAATTATGACTATTTGAATAATTATCTATTTCACATTGTTATGTCCCTTTGTAATAAAACAAATGTTTTTGTTTATATAAGTTTGTTTGGAATAAAATAATACTAATATATTGATATTTCAAAAATTAATTAGAGATTTAAAAAATAAATCTATTCATCAAACTAGTTAAATAGTTATACTACTGGAGCAATATTTATTTCAAATCATTACGACTTTTTAATAATTATTAAAATATTAATAAATAATTTATATAAACAAAAATAATTAATATAAGTATAACAATATGTATGTTAATTATAATTATAAATTAAAAGATTACGTTTAATTATATCTATTATATTTGTCAAATATAACTAAATTTTATTTGATACATAAATACTATTACTTTCATATCTTAACAATATTATCAATTATTGTATATTTATCAAATATATTATTAAATTATTCTAAATAATATTAATTATTAGTAATTAACTTATTCTAATAATAAATATAATAACTTAATCCTTTTGTAATATTATAATTATAATTATTATAATTATAATATATTAGAATAATATAGTATTAAATTAGTAATATTTGATAATTATATTATCAAATAATTAATTTATCTAAAATAGATAATTAATAGAATAAATAAACAATTGTTTATTACTTAAATTTTAAATTAATTTTACTAATTATATAGTACTATATATTAATTGAAATAAATAATATATAATTGTTGTTTATAATAGTTAATAATATTTTGAAAAAGAATGTGTTTATTAATTTAAATTTTAAAAAGTATTTAAATTTTAAAATTAAAATAAAATGTTGTCGTAACGATTTTGTGTTTGCCCGATGAATTTGAAAACAAAATTAAAAAATGAAACAATAATGGAGTCGTCACCAATCTTTTTTGGCCAGGTGCAATTGGCCACCTATTAAAGTATATCCTTTTAATAAAATCTTAAAATTAATTAAGACATTTATATAATAATATTAACTTATTTTATAATTTATAAATAATCTAATCGTATTCATTTACTAATCAAATAATTTATAATATATTTTGCAATTAGTATAAAATTATACTTATATTAATAAATAATTGTCCATATAGATAAAAATTAACTATTTTTAATTTATTTAAATTAATAATTATTTTGTTATTTAATTATATTACTATTATAACTATAATTATTATATTAATTTTAATTTTATTAACAAAAACAATTGTCTTAAATAATAATATTATTATATATAATAAATAATAAGTATATAATTTGAAACTATCTATTTATAATTATTAATATGAATAATAAGGGGTTAAATTAAACATTGTTATAGTTACATTAATTTAATTAATATTTATTAATTAAAGATAATGTATAGAATTAATTTAATTAAAATTAATTAAATTAAATGTATTGAATACTAAATATTAATAATTAATATAATTAATATTAATTTAATTGTATTATAATTAAATTAAAGTTAAGCTAATCATGTTAATATTATTATAATTTAATATATGTTTATAATAATTAGTTACATTTATTAAATCTTATAATATATTAAATTATATATTCATTAATTATAATATATTTATATTATTAATTTTTTATTAAATACTAATTATTAATAAATAGTATATATTTAGTATATAATATAATTATTATTATAAGTAAAATATTTACTTTAATTTATAATAGTTATAACAATTAATGAATTGTTATATATATAATAATTAAATAAATTATTTAACTATAATTATCCATTTAGTATTATAAAAGCTTATAATATTTATAACAATATTATATATATAATTTATATCTATATTAATAATCATATTAGTAATAATTTATAATTTATTATTCATAAATTAGTTGAGTATTAATTAATTTAAATAATTTAATATTATTTAAAATTATTAATAATAATATTTAATTATTATAATTAATAATACTAATTTGATTAAAAATATTTTTAATTATTAATTGTTTAAAAAAATTAAATCTAATTATCTTTAATTATAATTAAAAATTAAGAATAATTAAATCATTATGAAAAAATTCAGTAAATAAGATTATTTAAATAGATTATAATTATATGTTTCCATTATTACATAAGTAAAATATATTACTACTAATCATATATTATTTAATATATATAAATAAATATATATTAATTACACATTATCTTTAATTATATATTAATAATTTAACAAAAATTAATGTTTATTAAATAATTTATAATAATTAATATTATTATATTTGTAGGAATGTGTAATAATAAATTACCATTTAAAAAATAATTTAATATATTATCCCTAATTTTTTCCCAAAATTATAAATTTAGTATTATAATTTATTATTACCCATTACTACAAATATAATAATATTAATTATTATAAATTATTTAATAAATAATTATACAATTAAATATATATAATAATATAAATATAACTGTTAATCGATTATACATATTATTAAATATAATAATAAAATTATAGTAATTATACAAACCAGAACAAGGTTTAAGAGTTCTATTATATGTGGGGAAGGTTATAGCACCCCCACATGCCCATCCAGAAGATGGTACCATTTTATTTTAAACTTATCCTAAGGTCTTGAGTCTAATGGTTTTAAAATTTTATGTTAAATATTGAAAATAAGTCTTAAGATTTTTCATCAATTTGGCAGAATTCGTAAAAATATTTCCTTATCTCAGAAGTATTCAAGGATCCCATTTGTTTCCTTGAAGAGACTCCTTCGTCGAAAAAAGGTTTAATTATTATTTTTTTATTGAAAAAATATATAAATTTTCCACCATTTGGGCTTATTTAGAAATTTTTTTTCTTTTATTTTATTTTTTTGTTGGATTTCTAAATTTTTCACCATTTGGGTCAATTTAGAAAGATTTTCTCTTTTTGGAATTTCTAAATTTTCCACCATTTGGGCCTATTCAGAAATTCTTCTTTTTATTTTTTATTTATTCTCTTTTTTTTGTTTGAAAATAAATATTAATTATTGTTATTGAAACTTTATCTAAATTATTCCACATTTTGGGACAAATTTAGATAAAATTTCTCACCTAAGAATTTTATAAAAATTTACCATTTGAAATTTCTATAAATTCCATCATTGGATAATTAATATTTATTCCCAAATTTTATTTTTTATTTTTTATTTTTTTAAAATTTAATCACGCAAAATAATAAGAAAAAAACATATAAATAGTAAAATATAAAATATAAAAAATACCAAAAAAATGGCTCGGTTGGAGTGGCTAGAATTTGGCTTAGCTCGAGATAGAAACAACAGCTCGAGAGATCAACTGATGCGCGGGTCAAAAACAGGTCGCGCTTGGGTCGGGTTGGTCCAAATAGAAACACGTGGATCCTAGGGGTCTCTTAACGCTAAAATGATATCGTTTTGCAATAGTATAAAAGGCTAATTTCGATCTTTTTTCACCAGATTTCCCTTCTTCCTCTCTCTTTTCCCCTTTCTTTTTTCCCCCTCTCTCTCTAGTAAATCGAAGAACTCCAATTGAATCTTCACCGGATGTTCACCGAAAAATTCAAGCTGGCCGAAATCTTCAATTGGATTTTAGGATGCTTGTCAAAAAATTTAACCGGAGTCGAAAAATTTCGCCAAAATTTGGAATTTCCAAAAAAATCTTTTTTTTTAAACCCAAAAAACTCCTAAAATTTTTTTTTTGCTTTTTGCTTCTTTTTTTTTTTTTTGAATTCTATTCCTATGTTCTCTATTTTTCCCTTTTTGCCCTTGATCTATGTCTATGTATATGTATTTATAGGGTCTTGAGCCTAAGAACCCTAAACAAGAAAAGAGTTTCGATTTCTTCCAATCTTCAATTTTGAGTTTATCCTAACTTTAATAACCTCACAGAAATAATCCAAAACAAATCCAATCACCTAGAATTTTCCTAATTTTTCATTTTTTTAATTATTAAAAATAAACACCCCGGACAGATCGTGGTATCTATAACTATCCCTCTTTGCGCATTTTTTATGAAATAAGAATTGTGCAAAGACATAGACAACCCAATCAACTTGACACATTTCTTTTTTTTAAAAAAGTAAACAAAGCTCTTCTAAATAGGGGTTTAATAACTTTGAGAAAAATAAATGGCTAATCTAAACAGAGGTACAACAACTTTGAAAAATAAAGTCTCCTTGACAATCATGTCCAAAGGAGTCATAGATCAAGTTTAATGAAATTTGTAATGAAAACTCAAAAATTCATAATTCTAGTTCGAAATTCCAAACGTTCAGATTCATAAGAATTCACTGAAATTTAATTTTCAAAATTTTAGTTTCACAAGAATTGAAATCTGCAAGATTTCAAGATTCGTACTTGCAAATTGCAAGACTCTCATCCACATTTAAAGATTCTCATTTGAATTTTGGAGATTCATATTCAAAAGTTCAAAGCTTCTTATTCAAGTTAATTTTGGGGTTCACATCCAAAAAGTTTAAGGTTTTTCATTTGAATTTTGGAGATTCACATCCAAAAGTTCAAAGCTTCTCATTCGAGTTTGAAGATTCACATCCAATAAATTTCATGGTTTCACATCTCAAAAATTCTCATTTGAAACTTAAAGATTCTCATTTGAAGATTCAAAGATTTTCATTTGAGGACTAAAAAATTCTCATTTGAGGATTTCTCAAAGATTCTCATTTATGACTCAAAGATTTTCATTTAAAGATTTATTAATTATATTTAAATTAATCGAACCTATTCTTTAGGCTAGACTTAACAAATACATGGAGTCTCCACCAATCTTTTTATCTAGGTGTGATTGGCCACCTAAGGAATCTATCCTTTTAAAGAGCTCCTAAGCTTGACTAAGGGTTCCTAAAAGAATAGGTTCGGGTCTACAAACCAAAATAGGATTCGAGAGTTCGGTTACATGAGTGGAAGGTTATAGCACCCCCACATGCCCATCCAAAAGATGGTACCATTTTGTTTTAAATTTATCCTAAAGTCTTGATTCTAATGGTTTTAATTTTTATGTTAAATATTGGAAATAATTTATTTATAAGTTTCTTCCATCAATCTGGTGGAATTTTTAAAACCATTTTCTCACCTCAAGAGTATTTAAGGATCCCATTTGTTTCTTTGAAGAGGCTCCAGCGTCGAAAAAAAGGTTTAATTAATTATTAATTTTTTTGTTGAAAATATATCTAATTATTCCATCATTTGGGCCAAATTAGAAATTCTCTTTATTTATTATTATTTATTTTATTTGGATTTCTAAATTTTTCACCATTTAGGCCTATTTATAAATTCTTTTTATTTCTTTTTTTTGGAAGGGGAATAATATGACAATTACTTTTCCTGAAATTTCATTTAAATTCTTCCACCATTTGGGACAAATTTAAAGAAATTTCTCACATAGAGATTTCTTAGAAAATTTACTATTTGAAATTTCTAAGATTCTCATCCTTGGATAATTATTAATATTAAACATAACCTTAACTAGAACCTGCTCTAATATCAACTATCATGTGCTTGGGACTTATGCCAACACTATGTGGAGCATTAGGTTAGAATATTAAATAATTTAATAGATTATAATGATATTATTTTGATTTATTATTTTGAAAATATAGTTTTTTATGCTTTTAACTATTAATCATTAAATCATTAAATTAGTTATGAAAAGTAAATATTACATATATAATTATTTTATTATAATTAAGTTAATAACTACTTGTTATTAATAGTCAAATATTAACGTTATTTTATTAAAAATAAATTATTAATTAAAATATTAATTATTAATGTTTCAAACATTAATAAGTAAGAGATTTAATAATTGAAATTATAAACCATCACAGGAGGGTAGATTTGATCAATTTTATAATAAATTTGTATTATTTTATTCAAAAAAAGTATCTATGAATAGAAAAAATTATAGCGATTTCAAATAGATAAATGTTCAAATAGTCATAATTATTTAAACTTGATCGATAAAAATATTCATTTTTTAATATTTGTTAATTTATTTTAATTAATAACTATATTAATAATAGTAATCTACTAAATAGTCATAACTAATTTTGGATAACAAAATTACTAATATTATAAAAATATTAATTATTAGTAATATTATAAATATTAATAAATTAAATTAAATAATGACAATATTAATTAGTAGTTTAATAATAATATAATAATACTAATTACAATTGATTATTAAATTGTTAATAATTAATAATCATAAAAATAAAAATTAATCAGTAAATAATTAAATAATTAATAAACAAAAAAATTAATATTATTCTTTAATTATAAAACTTGTATAATGAACATTTAAATGACAAACAATATTAAATAATTATTATAATATATGCTCTAGACAATTTTTAATTTAATAATTATATAAAATTGTTAATATTAATATAACATTTAACTATTTAAATCCCAATTTATATAATAATTAGAACTACGTTTTATTATATAAGCAATTATTTGTATATTAGTAATAATTGATATTAACAAGCAATTTTATAATATATAAATTTATATATTAATAATTTAGATAATTATTCTATTTTTAAAATTATTATTATTTGAAATAAAAAAATGTTACCTTTTTAAATTTGTTCGATAAATAAATTTATTTTTTAAAACTTTTTCTCATTAATTTTGGAAATATTAAAAAATTAGTATTATTTTATTCTAGATAAGTTTTTATAAATTGAAACAATTCTTTTATGTCAAAACAAAAAGCCATAACGATTTTTAATAAATAATTATTCAAATAGTCATAACTATTTGAACTTGTTCTATATTATTAATATAAAATTACTTTAATGTAATATATGTATAATTCGAACAAATATTTTAAAAGTAATAATGTTAAATTAATATATTTATTTGTAAATAAATAGTTTTACAAGCATATTTACTTAATTAATAATGTTATAATAATAGAATTTAATAATAGTATAATATTTTACTACTAATTTAATAATTATAGTAAATAAATTAATGATTAATATCAATTCAATATCAATAATATTAATTTATTAATATTTTGAAAAAATGAAATATTAATAATTTTAAATGAAAAATAAGTTATCAATTTATTAGTATTAGTTATTATTTAATTATATTTTAATATTAAAACTATTAATACAATTGGTTATAAATGTTTTTTTTCATATAAGTTTGTTTGAAATAAAATAATATTAATTTATTAATATTTCAAAAATTAATAAGAGATTTAATAAATAAATCTATTTACCATACTAGTTGAATCAGTTATAACAATTTGAACATTTATTTATTTCAAATGATACTAAATTAATAATTTGTTTATAAATTTGAATTGTACCTTTTGCAATTTAAACTTATTGAAAGTTTTTTAATTGAGTTGTCATAAAACAATAGCTAAATAGTTAGAAAAATATTACCTTTTAAATCTCTTAGTAATTAATTTTTTATATTTGAAATCTTATAATTCAAATATTCATAACTATTTGAATATTATTCTAATTTAAGTTTAAATTTGTTTAATTTAAAAATTAAATATTTAATTTAAAATCTATTTTAAAGTAAAAATATTTAAAGATTTGTTTTGTCATAAAACAACTGTTTTTGTTAATATAAGTTTATTTGAAATAAAATTATATCGTTTTATTAATATTTAGAAAATAATTATGTAAGAAATTTAAAAAGAAAATCTGTTTACCAAACCATTTCAAATAGTTTTGACTATTTCAATAATTATTTATTTCAAATCATTATAACATTTTATTTTATCATCAAACAATTGGTTCTGTTCATACTATTTTATTTAGAATAAGATAATACAAATTTAATAATATTTCAAAACTTAATAACCAAGAAAATTAAAAAATAAATCTAATTGTTAAACCAGTTCAAATAGTTAAGTCTCTATGAATGACAATCTATTTCAAATCGTTATGACCTTTTCTTTTAAAGTAAAATAATTGTTTTGTTCGTACAAGCTTATTTAGATTAAAATAATATTAATTTAATAATATTTTAAAAATTAATAAGTAAGAGATTGAAAAAGTAAATTTGTTTATTGAATCAGTTCAAATGGTTAAAATTATTAGAATAATTATCTATTGCATGTCATTTATATTTATTTTGAATAATTATATCTTATAATTAATATTAATAATAGTATTATTATAATACTAGGTAGTTATTAATTTTTAGAATATTATTTAAATTGTATTATTAATAATATAATATAATATATCTATTAATGCTTAATATTAAATTATTTATTTATAATATAAATAGTCATAATTATTTGAACTTGTTTGGTAAATAGATTCATTTTTTAAATCTCTTACTCATTAAGTTTTGGAATAGTAATAAGTTAGTATTATTTTATTTCGAATAAGCCTATATGAATTGATATAATTATTTTATGGCGAAACAAAAGGTCATAACGATTTGAAATAGATAATTATTTAGTTAGTTATTACTATTTGAACTTGTTCGGTAAACATATTTATTTTTAAAATTTTTTACTTATTAATTGTTGAAATATTAATAAATTAATATTATTTTAATTCAAAAAAGCTAATATAAACAAAAATAATTGTTTTATGACAAAACAGAAGTTCATAACTATTCAAAATTATTTGGTAAGTAGATTTAAAATAAGCTTGTGTGAATAGAAAAAATTATTTTATGACAATACAAAATGTTATAGAAATTTGAACTAGATAATTGTTCAAATAGCTATAATTATTTGAACTTGTTCAGTAAATAAATTCATTTTTTAAATCTCTCACTTATTAATTTTTAGAATATTAATAAATTAGAATATGTTAATCTGAATAAGCTTGTATGAACAAAAACAATTGTTTTGTAAGAAAACAAAAGGTCATAACGATTTGAAATAGATAATTATTTAAATAGTCATAATTGTTTGCACTGGTCAAGCCAAAAGATACATTTTCTAAATCCTTTACTTATTAATTTTTAAAATATTAATAAATTAGCATTACTTTATTTCGAATAAGATAATATGAACAGAAGCAATTGTTTTATGATAAAATAAAAGGTCATAACGATTTGAAATAAATATTTGGTTAAATAGTTATAACTAATTGAATTGGTATGGTAAATACATTTATTTTTTAAATCTCTTATGTATTAATTTTTGAAATATTAATAAATTAATATTATTTTATTCCAAACAAGCTTATATGAACAAAAACATTTGTTTTATGACAAAATTGATATTATTAAAATAACTAATAATAATTATAAATATTATTAATTAAAATTTGAAATTATTTATAATTATATTTATAAATTAAACTTAATATTTTTAATTAAGTTATATGTTTTTTATATTATCATAAAACTACAATTATTTTAAATTAATTTTAAAATATAATATCAAATATTATTATAATATTTATTAATATTTATAATAAATTATATCTTATATATAAGAAAATATTAAACTTTAAATATTAAAATCAATAATAATTAAATATTTAATAAACAAATAAAGATGAACATTTAAATGACAAACAATATTAAATAATTATTATAATATATGCTCTAGACAATTTTTAATTTAATAATTATATAAAATTGTTAATATTAATATAACATTTAACTATTTATATCCCAATTTATATAATAATTAGAAATCCATTTTATTATATAAGCAATTACTTGTATATTAGTAATAATGGATATTAACAAGCAATTCTATAATATATCAATTTATATTAATAATTTAGATAATTATTCTATTTTTAAAATTATTATTATTTGAAATAAAATAATATTACCTTTTTAAATTTGTTCAATAAACAAATTTATTTTTAAAACCTTTTCTTATTATAATTTAATTAATATTAATAATTACTTAATATTATTAACATAATGATTAAATTTATTATTAATAATTAATTAATATTATTATGATAATTTATTAAATTTAATAATAAGCTATTATTTAAATTATTTTTAATTATTTTTAATTAATATATTATATATAATAGTATAAATTATTTGCATATTATTATACAAAACTTTAATTAAAAAGTAATGACTCTAACTATTAATTTAAATAATTATCTATAATATATTTATTAATTCATTATATTAATTATACCATATCTAATAATTAGGTTTTGAAAATATTTATATATTTTTATAAAAATATAAAGCTTATTATTATTGATAATAATTTATAATTAATTTATATTGTTTAAATTATTATTAATAAACTTGTATGAACTGAAATAATTATATTATATATTTATAAATATTAAATAATAAATTAAGTTTAATAATTATATTAAGTCTGAATAGCAACTTATATTTGTTATTATATTAGTAATTAGTTAATTTATATTACTTATTTAGAATAAGTTAATACTAATTTATTAACATTTGAAAAATTAAAAATTAATAAATATGTTAATAGATTATTAATTTTCTATTAATTAATTAAATTCAGTTTCAAATAATTTTAATTTTAATATTTTGCAAATTAATATTAAAATATTAATTAATAATATTTAATTATTTAATATTTTAATCTATTAACAATTACTTTAAATATTTATAAATATTATTTATTAAATATTTGAATATATTGAATATAATAGAATAATATTTACTAAATAATAATTTATGATAAAAAAATAAATAATATTATAATATTAATTATTATTATAAATAATTTATATAATAACATACTAAATTATTGACATAGCCATAATTATTTGAATAATTAATTATAATAATTTAATATACTATTTTGTTATTTATTTAATTGTGTTAGTTATATTAATAATTATATTGTATTAAATTGTATTAAACAATTTGTAAATTATCAAATAATTTATATAAATTATTTATTTATTAATATATTAATTAATTATGAATTATGTTAAACATTAGTTTACTCATAGATACAAATAATAATTTGAACATGATATTAATAATAATTAATTAATGTTTAAATAATTCATTTAAGTTAATTCATTTATTTAATATTTAGTATTTTTAATTTAATATAATAAAATAATTAATATAGTATAAAATATTAATATGTTATTAATATTAATAAAATTTATATTTGATTTTAAATATAATAAAATTTAAATAATTTTATACTAATTATTAATATAATTTTAATTTTGAAATTATACATTAAACAATAAAAATGAAATAATTTAATAATTAATCAGTATACTTAAAATTTATTATAACTAATTTAATAGGAGCATATAATTAATATAATTAATTATATTATAATTAATATAATAAATCTAATTATTAATTAATAATTAATAATATTAATTATATTATAATTAACTTAATTTAATATAATAATTATATCAATTTATTATAAAAAATTTAATGATATTTTATATAACTAAATAGAAACAATTAATAGTTAGTAATCTAATATAATTAAATAATTAAATTTATTTATTAATTATCATAAATATTTTTAATAATATAATAAATATAATATAATTTTTCATTTTTTGAATGTCAATAAATTATGACCCTTATCTTATAAATTGAATATTTTGAAATAGTTGGAGATTTAAATAATTAATATGTTTACCAAACAAGTTTAAATATTTTAAATTATTAATTTAAAAGATAATTATATTCCTTATAGTCTTAACTATTTAAACTTAAATTAGAATAATATTCAAATAATTGTTTGTTCAACTTATTAATTTTAATAAGTTTATTATTTTAAACTTATTTAAATTATTCGATAATTTAAATAAGTTTTATAAAACAATTATAAAACTTAACTTATATTAAAATAATTAATAAATTATATCAATATTTTCTATTGAATAAATTAAATAATAAACTTATTTGAACAATTATCTAATTAATATTAAAATATTGAATATTATCTATTATAGTTTTAATAATTTAATTATTACCATAATATTAATAAAAAAATAATAATTGAATATAGTATTAACTTTTTGTTTTAAAATAATAATAAATAATATTTAGAAAGGCTTTTTATTATCTAATTAATAAAATATATAATATTTTATATTATCTTTAATATTCAATTATATTCTAACTATATAATTATCTATAATTGTAAGTAAGAGATAATATTTGAAACATAATATATTAATTAATTATAAATAATAGTTAATATTATATATATAAAACAATTATAATAATATTTATTTAATATTTTTAATAGAATACTATATAATAATTAAAATGTTTATTACGGTACCACAGATGATTCCTAAGTACATAATTAATTATTTATATTATAAATAATTCAATAATATTATTATATAATAAATATTAAATTATAGAATACTTATAATAATATATTATAATAATTATATATACAAGGATTTAAAAAAATATATAAGTCTAAGATTAATTAATATTGTTTTATATAATATAAAAGTAATAGTAAATATCAATAATTAATATTTAATATTATTAATTCATATTTACTTAAATTCATATAAATTTATTAATCATATTATTGGAATTAGTATTGAATTTATATTTTAAAAATATTAACTTAACAATTAATATATAATTGTTATATATTATATAACAATTTAAGTATTATAATTTATTAATATCAATATTAATTATACCATATCCAATAATTAGGTTTTGAAAATATTTATATATTTTTATAAATATATAAAGCTTATTATTATTGATAATAATTTATAATTAATTTATAATTATTTTCAAAACCTAATTATTTGATATGGTATAATTAATATTAAAAATTAATTTAATATTGTTATTAATATTAAAATTTGTGAACTATATTACTAATTTAATTAGTTGAGTCAATATGGAGAAAGTTCACCATAAAATCTGTTGTTGCTTAATGCAATATAATTCAAATTCGGATACACACCAAAAGCTTATGATATATTTCCTGTGAAGTGGTTTCCTTCAAGCCTAATTCTGTATAAACTTTTGCAGTTTTTCAAACTTGGTGGGATGTGACCCGTCAAATAATTTATAAATAATAATTTATAATAAAATATAACTATAGTATAATTATCTAATTAAATGACTATAATAACAAAACTTTTGAATAGTTCAATCCCTATTAACTTGTTAAATAATTATAATTAATATAATTAAATCCCTTAAGAAATTATTAATTATATTCATAAAACTAATGTTTAACATAATTCATAAACTTAATATATATAAATTATTATTAGATATTAATAATTTAATATTATTAACGATTTCAATTAAAAATAATTATTAATTATAATTAATTATATATGCTAGTTTTAAATTTATTATATAATAAATTAATATAATATATTAAATAATTAATTAATTATTAATAGAATATATATTAAAATAGTAAAAAGTAAAATTTATTATATATTAATATAATCTAAGTAAGTTAAATAATAAAGTAATATTATTTTAAATATTTAATTTATAATATTTAAATTTATTTTATATAAATTTAAATTAATTTATAATTATTATATAATAATTTATTAGAAATACATAATCTTTTGTTTTATCATAAAACAATTATTTTAGTTCAATAAGACTTATCCAAAATAAAATAATATTACTTTATTAATTTTTTCAAAAATTGAGAAGTTGGAGATTTAAAAAATAAATCAATTTATCGAATTAGTTCAAATAATTATTTATTTCAAATTGTTATGACCTTTTGTTTTATTATAAAACAATTGTTTTTTATCATACAAGCTTATTCAAAATAAAATAATACTAATTTATTAATATTTTAAAAATTAATAACTAAGAGATTTAAAAAATAAATCTATTTACCAAACCAGTTTAAATAATTATGACCAGTTCAAATAGTTATTACTATTTGAACAATTATCTATTTCAAATTATTATAACATTTTGTTCTATTATAAAACAATTATTTCTGTTCATACAAATTTATTCAAAAAAATAATAATACTAATTTAATAATAGTTTTAAAATTCATAATTAAGAGATTTAAAAAATAAAATTCATTTGCTAAATTAGTTCAAACTGTTAAGATTATGTGAACAATTATCTATTTCAAATCGTTATGACCATTTGTTGTGTCATAAAATAATTATTTCAGCTCATACAAGTTTATTTGGAATAAAAAAAAATAATTTTAAATATTTTAATATTAATTAGATAATTGTTTGAATAAGTTTATTATTTAATTTATTAAATAGATAATATTGACACAATTTATTAATTATTTTAATATAAGTTAAGTTTTATAATTGTTTTATAAAACTTATTTAAATTATCAAATAATTTAAATAAGTTTAAAATAATAAACTTATTAAAATTAATAAGTTGAACAAACGACTATTTGAATATTATTCTAATTTAAGTTTAAATAGTTAAGACTATAAGGAATATAATTATCTTTTAAATTAATAATTATTTAAATAATAAGATTTAATAATTTAAACTATTTAAACTTGTTCGGTAAACATATTTATTATTTAAATCTCCAACTATTTCAAAATATTCAATTTATAAGATAAGGATCATAATTTATTGACATTCAAAAAATTAATAAGCATGAGATTTGAAAAAATAAATCTATTTACCAAACAAGTTCAAATAGTTATGACTATTTCAACAATTATCTATTTAAAATCATTACTAATAATAATATCAATATTAGTTATAATTATTCAAATAAATTACAATTGCTATTAAATAACAAACTCTTTATTATTATTTTGATTGAATTATATTAATAAGTTTAAATATTATTGACTTTTAGTTATTTGTTAATTAACATCATAATATTATAAAATTTTTGAATATATTACAATTTAAAATGATAATTATTTTAAATATATATAATATATATTATAATTTAATTACTAATAATAATATTAATGATTATTAATAATTTTTATAATTTGATAATTATACATTATAAATTCATTTTATTGCATACTAATAAAATTTATTAGTACATATGAATAGATAACTTGCTTATCAATATTATTAATTAATAACTAACAAATTATTAGTATTATAATTCTAATAGTCTATTTATATTATAATTAGTTAACTTAATTAAATTATTTTAATAAATTAATAAATAAAATCCTCCAATTAAATAGATATATCAAGTTTATTTTAATTATAATTAATTGATAATTGTTCAAATAGTCATAACTATTTATAATATAATTAATTAATAATAATTTTTAATTATAATGATTAATATTAAATTAGTATAATCTAATTTAATATAAATTATCATATGATTGAATATTATATATTTATATTAATATAAATAATAAATTTAGTAAACTATTCAAATAATACTATATAAATATAATTATAATTTAATAGTTATTTTATATATTATTTAATACTATATTAATAGGTCATAAATTAGTATATAATATAATTTGTATTTAACTATTAAATTAAACACATAAATTATTAAAATATATTATAATTATTTAATGTATATTTAATAAAATATTTGAAGATTATTATTCAAATATAATAATAAATATAAATAGTTAAGATATTTATTAAATTTTCTTATATGATATTTATTATTTATATATTAATAATAGCTATAAATTATTTTCTTAGTATAACTAATAATTATTATTATTTATAATAATATTATATTAGTATATTATTGATTAACTTATTTGTTAATTAATTATAGTAATATTTATTATAACTAACAATGAATAATAATTGTTCAAATGATTGTTAAATAATTTATTAAAATATTAATTAAAATTATCCAATAATTATTTTATACTTATTGATTATAATTACAATTATTATAATCCCTATTATTAATAATTGATATTTATAATAATTTAATAAATTTTAAATTAATATATCTGTAATAATAATTTGATATTTATTAATATCAACTATTAATAATTTATTTAATAATAGAATTATTATTTCCTTCTACCATAATTATTATTATAATTATTGGATTAGAATAATATAGTATTAAATTAGTAATATTTGATAATTATATTATCAAACAATTAATTTATTTAAAATAGATAATTAATAGAATAAATAAACAATTGTTTATTACTTAAATTTTAAATTAATTTTACTAATTATATAGTACTATATATTAATTAAAATAAATAATATATAATTGTTGTTTATAATAGTAAATATTATTTAAAATAGTTAATAATATTTTGAAAATTATTTTTTATTTAATTTATGTATTATTATAATTAATTTAACTAATAAATTAGATATTATTATACTATATTTATAAATGAAGATTAAATATTATTAATTAAATTAAATTAATATCATTAAAATTATTATTATTATAATTATTGTAATATTGATATATTATTATTACAGATAATTAATTTTAATATTAATTAATTTTATAGTATATTAATGAAATATTATTAATAATAATTATATAATTACTAATATAATAATATTATATGTTTATAATTATAATTAATATCATAAATTAAAATAATTTAAAATTGATAATAAATAAAATTGCTTGTAAGCATTTATTATATCTCTTTCTAATTTTTTAACACTAAATAATATTGATATTATTTTATTATTTTATATTTTGTATATAAATATCTGAATTGTATATAATTAATATTAATAAATATATTTATTCATTACAAATAAAAATATTTGTAATGATTAATATTATTATATAAATATGTTATAATATATTAGTTGTAACAATTATTTAATTAGATAATTATATTTATTAATAAGTATATAATTAAATATATATTAAATATTATTCATTAATTAGAACTAAATATGTATTAAATTAATTATAATAAATAATTTGAATAACTTATTAGTTTTTATAATCAAATATAAAAACTAATAGTCTTAACTAATTGAATAAGTAAATTATATATTAATAGATAAACTAATATAACATATATTCATATTATATAATGACAAAATAATTAATATTTTAAAACAATTAAATTATTATAAATTTCCTAAATTTATAATATTTAGTATTATTAATATTTAAATTGTTTATAAAAATTCTTATTAATAAATAATTAATAATTATTGAATAATTATTGTACAAATAATAATAATTGAATTAATTTGTAACAAAATAGACTATTTATTATCAATAAATAGAATTTATTTCAAATAATTTAAACATATAATATTTTAAATATTTATAAAATATTATAGGAACAAATTCAAATAGATAAACTTATGCATTCAAAAATAATTGTTTTATGACAAAACAAAAAGTACTAACAATTTTATTTCAAATAAGCTTGTATGTTGAAAAACAATTGTTTTATGACAAAATGAAAGGTAATAACGATTTGAAATAGATAATTGTTCAAATGGCCATAATTATTTAAACTAAGTCAGTAAATGGATTTATTTTTTAAATCTCTTAATTTTCAAAATATTAAGAAAAGTAGTATTATTTTATTTTGGATAAACTTTTGTGAACTAAAACAATTGTTTTATGACAAAACAAAAATTTACAATGATTTTAAATAGATAATTGTTTAAATAGTCAATAATAATTTATTGTTATTAATAAATTCATGATGATTGTACGATTTTATAAATAGTAAGTTACAAATTAATTGTTATGATTTCCTTTTATTTATTAATATTTATAATATAATTTAGTATTTAATTATATTAATTAAAATTTAAACTAGCTTATTTTGTAATTTAATATTAATTTATTAATTTTTATTTATTAAAATTATAGTAAATAAGCAATTGGATAGGGGTATAAATCTTTCACCAACCATTTCAACAAAGACAATTAGATCGCTAAATTTTTGTTGAAAGAAGGGCGAGGGGTAATTTATAGGATGTGTTCAACTTTTTTTTGTTCGGATTAGAAATCACTTTTGAGGAAAAGAAAAAAGATCATTTCGGCCATTCTTTGTCCATTTCGTTCCCATCAAGGAGTTTGTCATGAAGGAATGGCAAAGGGATTGGACAAAACGTCAATGGATGACATTCTTTCTAAAGCTTACTAGTAAGGATGTAACATGGAGAGCTTTCGGGATGATTCCCACAACCATTTTGTATAGTTGTGGAGATGACTCATGGGTACAATTGCAGATAATTATTAATAATTATAATAATAATGAACTAAATTAATTATTTTATTATAATATTTAAAGTATTACTTATTATCTCTTAACTATTTATTATAATACTATTGTTCAAATAGTAATTAATTGTTATTATTAATTAAGTTACTATATAATAATCATAATAATTAAAATTTACCCTAATAATATTTTTTAATTATTATTTAAATTAACAATATTATAAAATTACTAATATTATAAAAATATTAATTATTTTTAGTTTAATAATCATAACTATTTATTAAATGTTAATAAATATTAAAATTTATATTCTATTATTAATAATTATTAACAATTGTTTTAGTTCATAAAAGTTTATCCAAAATAAAATAATCCAATTAAAATTTAACATATATTAATATAAAAGCAATATTTAAACTATTGCAAAATATTAATATATATATTAAACTAATATATATTACAATAATTTGCAAAATATTAATAAAGTAATATGTTAATAGATTAATAAATTAGTATTATTTTATTTTGAAAAATCTCGTATGATAAAAAATAGTTGTTATATGACTAAAGAAAAGGTAATAACAATTTGAAACAAATAATTGTTGAGATGGCCATAATTAATTAAACTGATTCGATTAACAAAATTCACTTTTTAAATCACTTACTTATAAATTTTTGAAATATTAATAAATTAGTATTATTTTATTCTAAATAAGCTTATATGAATTGAAACAATTGTTTTATGACAAAATAAAAGGTCATAATGATTTTAAATAGACAATTATTCAAATAGTTGTAATTATTTGAATTTATTTAGTAAACAAATTTATTTTTTTAAACTCTTGCTTATTAACTTTTGAAATATTAAGAAATTAGTATTATTTTATTTTGGATAAGCTTTTTATGAACTGAAACAATTGCGAATGTTAAATAGATTTTTTTTTCAAATATTTTGCTTATTAATTTTTTGAATGTTAATAAATTTGGATTATTTTATTCTAAATAAGCTTGCAAGATATGAAACAAATATTTTATGACTAAACAAAATATCAAAACAATCTGTAATAGATAATTATTCTAATAGTTTTAACTTTTTAAACTGATTCTACAAGCATATTTATTTTTTAAATTTTTTACTTATTAATTTTTGAAATATTATTAAATTAGTATTTTTTTTAACCGAATAAGCTTCTATGATTAGAGATAATTGTTTTATGACAAAACAAAGATCTTAACGATTTAAGATTGATAATTGTTCGAATAGTCATAACTATTTGAATTGGTTTGGTAAACAAATTTATTTTTTAAATCTCTTATTAATTTTTGAAAATTAATAAATCAGTATTATTTTATTTTAAATAAGCTTGTATGATCAAAAACAATTATTTTATGACAATACAAAATGTCATAATGATTTGAAATATTATCTGATTCAGTAAACAGATTTATTTTTTAAAATTTCTTATTAATTTCAAAAATATTAATAAACTAGTATTATTTTATTTCATCTAGGCTTGTATTAACTGAAATAATTAAATTATTTGAATAGCTATTTATTTAATCAATTAATAAATAAACATATTTAATTTTTAAATCAATTACTTAAATAGTAAAAATTAAACAATAAATTTAGTAACAAAATATTTAATAGATAATTATTAAATATTTTAATTAATAGATATAATATTGATATAGCTATTATCTATTTTTAATCAGGAAGCCAAAAAAAAAATATTATATAAATATACAATCTATTAAATAGAATTAATAATTAATAAATTATTAATTATCATGTGAATCAATAATTGGTTATAACAATTTAAAATAAACAATTGTTCAAATAGTAATAACTATCTGTACTTGTTTAGTAAATAGATTTATTTTCTTAAATCTCATTTGTATTAATTTTTTGAATGTTACTAAATTAGCATTAATTTATTCTAAATAACCTTTTATGAACTAAAACAATTGTTTTATAACCAAATAAAATATCAAAACGATTTGAAATAGATAATTATTCTAATAGTCTTAATCATTTGAACTGATTCGATAAACAAATTTATTTTTTAAATCTCTTAGTTATTAATTTTTGAAATATTTATTAAATTAATTTTATTTTAATCCAAACAAGCTTGTACGAACAAAACAATTGTTTTACGACAAAAGAAAAGGTCATAACGATTTGAAATAGATAATCATTCATATAATCTTAACTATTTCGACTGGTTCGATAGTTAGATTTATTTTTTAATTTTCTTGGTTATTAAGTTTCAAAATATTATTAAATTAGTTTTATTTTATTCTAAATAAAATAGTATAAATAGAACCAATTGTTTGATGATAAAATAAAATAGTTTTATTTTACTCTAAATAAAATAAATGTGTTTAGAATATTATTAATTTAGCAATATTTTACTCTGAATAAGCTTTTTGAACAGAAATTAAATGTTTTAGGACAAAACAAAAATCATAACAATTTGAGATAGATAATTGTTCAAATAGTCATAACTATTTGAACTGGTTTGGTAAAGAGATTTAGTTTTTAAATCTCTTATTAATTTTCAAAATAGTAATAAATAGTATTATTTTATTCTAAATAATTTTGTGTGAATAGAAATAATTGGTTTTGGAACATTAACTTTTAAATAAATTTATTTTTAAAATTTTTACTCATTAATTTTTGGAACATTAATAAATTTATATTATTTTATTTGAAATAAGCTTGAATGAATAGAACCAATTGTTTTATGACAAAACAAAAGATTGTAATGATTTGAAATAGATAATTATTAAGATAGTCATAACTATTTGAACTTGTTCGATAAACAAATTTATTGTTTTAATTCTCTTACTTTTTAATTTTTGAAATATTAATAAATTAGTATTATTTTATTTCAAATAAGCTAACATGAATTGAAAGAAATTGTTTTATTACAAAACAAAATGTTACAATGATTTGAAGTAGATAATTATTCAAATAGTCATGACTATTTGAACTTATTTGGTAAACTTATATTTTTTTTTAAATCTTTTATTTATTAATTGTTGAAATATTAATAAATCAATATTATTTTAATATGAATAAGCTCATATGGACAGAAACAATTATTTTATGACAAAACAAAAAAGTCATAAGAATTTGAAATAAATAATTATTTAGATAATCTTAACAATTTGAATTTGTTCGATAAATAGATTTATTTTTTAAATCTTTTACTTATTAATTGTCTTATTAATAACTATTTATAAATTATTTTTATAAATATAACTAAAAATTAAATAATTAATATGATTAATATAATATCAAACAAGTTTAATATAATAGATTTAATTTATTTGATACATAAATATTATTACTTTCGTATCTTAACAATATTATCAATTATTGTATATTTATCAAATATATTATTAAATTATTCTAAATAATATTAATTATTAGTAATTAACTTGTTCTAATAATAAATATAATAACTTAATCCTTTTGTAATATTACAATTATAATATATTAGAATAATATAGTATTAAATTAGTAATATTTGATAATTATATTATCAAATAATTAATTTATTTAAAATAGATAATTAATAGAATAAATAAACAATTGTTTATTATTTAAATTTTAAATTAATTTTACTAATTATATAGAACTATCTATTAATTGAAAAAAATAATACATAATTGTTGTTTATAATAGTAAATATTATTTAAAATAGTTAATAATATTTTGAATTTTTTTTTATTTAATTTACATATTATCATAATTAATTTAACTAATAAATTAGATATTATTATACTATATTTAAAATGAAGATTAAATATTATTAATTAAATTAATATTATTAAATATTTTTATTATATATTATTATAATTATTGTATTATTGATATATTATTATTATCGATAATTAATTTTAATATTCATTAATTTTATAGTATGTTAATGAATTATTAATAATAATAATTACATAATTACTAATATAATAATATTATATGTTTATAATTATAATTAATATCATAAATTAAAATAATTTAAAATTGAAAATAAATAAAATTGCTTATAAGCATTTATTATATCTATTTTTAATTTTTTAACACTAAATAATATTGATATTTTTTTATTATTTGTAAATAAAAATTTATTTCTTAATTTTTGTTATTTTATATTTTGTATATAAATATCTGAATTGTATATAATTAATTTAATTAATTAATTAATTAATTTAAAATTAATAAACATTAATAATTATATTTATTCATTACAAATAAAAATATTTGTTAATTTATATTAATTATAAATTTAATATTAATAATTTTATTAATTATAATATATTAATATAAATTTATTATAATACTTCTATAATGTTATAGTAATACTAACTATTGTTTAATATTAAATTAAATTATTTGATATAATATTTGGCTATTTTATTTCAAATTAATAATTTTTTTTTATTAAAATTTTTTAATTTTAATAATTAATATATACATATTAATACTAATTTATTAATATTCAAAAAATTAATAAGAAAGAGATTTAAAAAAATAAATATGTTTACTGAACAAATTCAAATAGTTATTACAATTTGAACAATTGTCTATTTAAAATTATTATAACCTTTGGATTTGTCATAAGATAGTTGATTCAATTAATACAAGCTTAAATGGAATAAATTTAATAAATTATTTAATATTATTTCATAAATTTAATATGAAATTAAGAATTATAATATAATTCTATAGGCATAATTAGTTAATATATTAATTTATAAAATTAATTATTCTACAGTATATTACTATTATACTTTGCTATTATAAGTATATAATCATATAATATTAATTATTATTTAAATTATTAATATAAATTTTAATTATATATTTTTATTATAAATTATAAATAATAAATTGGATAATTAATTTAATACGCATGTAATCTTATATGCTTGTTATAATATATTAAATTATAAATTAAATTTTTAATTACTTAAATCAATTATTTATTAACAATTATTATATTAAAAAATAAGTATAATTTAATAATTAGATTTAATCATTATTATCTATTAATTAATTATAGTATTTTACTTAATATTAAATAAGTACGTGACTTAAAAAGTGAATCTGTTTACCGAATCAGTTCAAATAGTTATGGCCATTTAAAAAATTATCTATTTCAAATTATTATTACCTTTTGTGTGGTCATATATAACAATTGTTTTTTTATCATACAAGCTTATTCGAAATAAAATAATACTAATTTATTAATCTTTCAAAAATTAATAAGCAAAAGATTTAAAAAATAAATCTATTTACCAAACTAGTTTATTTAATTGTTGATATATAAGTTTATTAATATAATTAATTAATTATATTAAATGATACAATTGATATAAATAATTATTAATTATGATAAATAATTAAATATTAAATTATTAATTAATTTGTATACAATTATAAATATTATTGCAATATAATATTATTGTAAATTAACTATAAATATAATAACTATTATGTAATTATACATAGCACTTAAATGTTATAATAGTATAATTTATTATACAACTATAATATTTAACTTTCAAATAAGATGCATGATTATTAAAAGAATAATATCATATTATTTAATTAATATAATATATATTAATATACATAACAATTAATAATTTAACTTATTATAAATTATATTAATATAATTATTACATATTTTATTATTGCTTATTTTAATTAGGATTTTTATGAATTCTATTATAAAATATAATATATTTTAATATTACTTAATTATATATAATCTAAATAATATTTATTTTAATATTTATATAGTATCAATATATTATTATTAATTAATATTATTAATTAATTAAATTATATAATTATATATAATTATATATATAAATAAATAATTATAATATATTTAGATAAATAACAATATATTATATTTAAGTATAATAGTTTATCTTATAAAAATTAAGATAACTATTTTATCTAATTTAAAGTTATATAAATTATATAATAAATTAATTATATTACTAATTAATTTAACAAATAATATAATAAAATTAATCAATTATTAATTAACTATATAATTAATATATATTACTATAATATAATTATAAATAACAAATTTCTATTTTATAATATTTATAAAATTATAATAATAAATTAGATTAAATAATTATATTTATTTAAATATATTAAAATATATAATATACTAATTCAAATAGTATGACTATTTAATGTTATAATTAAATATATATTATATTAATTAAGTAATATATTATTACTATTTTTATTAATAATATTTAATATTATAATTATATAAAATATTTGAATAAATTCATATAAAAATAAATTTTATAATTTATTATTTCTAATTGTAATATATATTAATTAATTAATAAGTTCAATTAATATTAACAATTCCAATAATTTAATATTAAATATTTTATTATAAATATATAATCATTAAATAGATTATATAAATTTTACTTATTAAGAATAAGCTCGTATGGACGAAAACAATTGTTTTATGACAAAACAAAAAATTATAAGAATTTGAAATAAATAATTATTCAGATGGTCATAACAATTTAAAATTTTTCAATAAATAGATTTATTTTTAAATCTTTTACTCATTAATTATCTTAATATTAATAAATTTGTATTATTTTATTCAAATTAAGCTTATATAAACAAATAAAATCATTATATGACAAACCAAAAGGTTTTAGTGATTCCAAATCAATAATTGTTCAAATGGCCATAATTATTTAAACTTGTTTAGTAAATAATACTAATTTATAACTAAATAATATTTAATTAGATATAACTTAAAAAATTATTCGAATATTATAATTATTATACTATTGTAGTATATTATTTTAACTATTTATTCAAATATTTGATTACTAATATTTCATAAAATACATATAATAGATTATATAATTGTTATTATAGTCTATAATAAATAGATAATAATCTATAACTAAATCTTTGATTAAACTAATAATATAAAATCTAGTTATTATTATAATTTATATTTAATTAATAATTAAACTATTATAAATATCAATTATTAATAATATTTTATTTTTATTTTTTTTGATAATGTATAGATTGTGTTTATTAATTTAAATTTAAAAAAGTATCTGAATTTTAAAATTAATATAAAATGTTGTCGTAACGATTTTGTGTTTGCCTGACGAATTTGGAAACAAAATTAAAAAATAAAAAAATAACGAAGTCACCACCTATTAAAGTATATCCTTTTAATAAAATCTTAAAATTAATTAAAACATTTATATAATAATATTAACTTATTTATAATTTATAAATAATCTAATTTTAATCCTTTACTAATCAAATAATTTATAATATAGTTAACAATTAGTATAAAATTATACTTATATTAATAAATAATTGTTCATATAGGCAAAAATTAACTATTTTTAATTTATTTAAATTAATAATTAATAATTATTTTGTTATTTAATTATATTACTATTAATAACTATAATTATTATATTAATCGAAATAAGTTATTTAATATTAATATTAAATTTATTATTAATAATTTATTAATATTAATTTCAATTTTATTAATAAAAACAATTGTCTTAATTAATAATATTATTATATATAATAAATTATTAATATATAATTATTAATATGAATAATAAGGGGTTAAATTAAACATTGTTATAGTTACATTAATTTAATTAATATTTATTAATTAAAGATAATGAATAGAATTAATTTAATTAAAATTAATTAAATTAAATGTATTGAATACTAAATATTAATAATTAATATAATTAATATTAATTTAATTGTATTATACTTAAATTAAAGTTATGCTAATCATGTTAATATTATTATAATTTAATATATGTTTATAATAATTAACTATATTTATTAAATCTTATAATATATTAAATTACATATTCATTAATTATAATATATTTATATTATTAATTTTTTATTAACTACTAATTATTAATAAATAGTATATAATATAATTATTATTTATAAGTAAAATATTTACTTTAATTTATAATAGTTATAACAATTAATGAATTTGTTAAATATATAATAATTAAATAAATTATTTAACTATAATTATCCATTTAGTATTATAAAAGCTTATAATATTTATAACAATATTATATATATAATTTATAACTATATTAATAATCATAGTAGTAATAATTTATAATTTATTATTCATAAATTAGTTGAGTATTAATTAATTTAAATAATTTAAATATTATTTAAAATTATTAATAATAAAATTTAATTATTATAATTAATAATACTAATTTAATTAAAAATATTTTTAATTATTAATTGTTTTAAAAAAATTAAATCTAATTATCTTTAATTATAATTAAAAATTAAGAATAATTAAATCATTATTAAACAATTCAGTAAATAAGATTATTTAAATAGATTATAATTATATGTTTCCATTATTACATAAGCAAAATATATTACTACTAATCATATATTATTTAATATATATAAATAAATAAATATTAATTACACATTATCTTTAATTATATATTAATAATTTAACAAAAATTAATGTTTATTAAATAATTTATAATAATTAATATTATTATATTTGTAGTAATGGGTAATAATAAATTGCCATTTAAAAAATATTAATATATTATCCCTAATTTTTTTCCCAAAATTATAAATTAAATATTATAATTTATTATTACCCATTACTACAAATATAATAATATTAATTATTATAAATTATTTAATAAATAATTATACAATTAAATATATATAATAATATAAATATAACTATTAATCGATTATACATATTATTAAATATAATAATAAAATTATAGTAATTATAATAATTATACAAACCAGAACAAGGTTTAAGAGTTCGATTACATGTGAGGAAGGTTATAGCACCCCCACATGCCCATCCAGAGGATGGTACCATTTTATTTTAAACTTATCCTAGGGTCTTGAGTGTAATGGTTTTAAAATTTTATGTTAAATATTGAAAATAATTCTTAAGATTTTTCATCAATCTAGCAGAATTCATAAAAATATTTTCTTACCTCAAGAGTATTCAAGGATCCCATTTATTTTTTTGAAGAGACTCCGTCATCGAGAAAAGGTTTAATTATTATTTTTTATTGAAAATATATCTAATTATTCCACCATTTGGGCCAAATTAGAAATATTTTCTCTTTTGAATTTTAAAATTTTCCACCATTTGGACCTATTTAGAAATTATTTTTCTTTTATTTTATTTCTTTGTTGAATTTCTAAATTTTCCACCATTGGGGCCTATTCAAAAATTATTTTTTTTATTTTTTTATTTATTTTCCTTTTTTTTTTGAAAATAAATATTAATTATTCCACTTTTTGGGACAAATTTAGAAAAAATTTCTTACTTAAGAATTTTATAAAAATTTATCATTTGAAATTGCTATAAATTCCATCATTGGATAATTAATATTTATTCCCAAAATTTAATCATGCAAAATAATAAGAAAAAAATATAAAAAAAACAAAAGAAATGGCTCAGTTGGAGCCGCTGCAATTCGGCTCAGCTGGAGATAAAAATAACGTCTCGAGAGATCGGTTGATGCGTGAGTCAAAAGCGGGTTGTGCTCGGGTCGGGTTGGTCTGAATAGAAACGCATGGATCATAGGGGTCTCCTAACATCAAAACGACGTCGTTTTGCAATAGTATAAAAGGCTAATTTTGTTCTTTTTTCACCAGATTTTCCTTCTCCCTTTCTCTAGTAAATCAAAGAACTCCAATTAAATCATCACTGAATTCTGAAAAAAGTCACCAAAATCTGGGTAGCTTCACCAGACGTTCACCAAAAAATTTAAGCTGGCCAAAATCTTCAACTGGATTCTAGGATGCTTGTCAAAAAAATTGCCAAAATCTAGAATTTTCAAAAAATTTTCTAGAAAAATCCCTTTTTGTTAAACCTAAAAAACTCTTAAATTTTTTTTTCTTTTTTTTTTTTGAATTTTGTTCCTGTGTTCTATGTTTTTTCTCTCTTTGCCCTTGATCTGTGTCTATGTATATGTATTTATAGGGTCATGAGCCTAAAAACGCTAAACAAGAAAAGAGTTTCGATTTCTTCCATTCAATTCTAAGTTTATCCCCAACTTTAATAACCTCACAGAAACAATCTAAAACAAATCCAATCACCTAAAATTTTCCTAATTTTTCATTTTTTTAATTATTAAAAATAAACACCCCATACAGATCGGGGTATCTACAGTTGCCCCTATTTACGCATTTTTTGTGAAACAAGAATTGTGCAAAGATGTAGACAACCCAATCAACTTGACACATTTTTTTTTTGAAAACGTAAACAAAGCTCTTCTAAATAGGGGCTCAACAACTTTGAGAAAAATAAATGGCTCCTCTAAACAGAGGCACAACAACTTTGAAACATAAAAGCTCTTTGACAATCACGTCCAGAGGAGTCATAGATCAGGTCTGATGAAATTTGTAATGAAACTTAAAGATTCACAATTCTAGTTCAAAATTTCAAATGTTCAGATTCGTAAGAACCGTTCAACTTCATAAGAATTCACTGAAATTTGATTATCAAAATTTCAATTTCACAAGAATTCAAATCTGCAAGATCTCAAGATTCGCACTTGCAAATTGCAAGACTCTCATCCACATTTAAAGATTCTCATTTGAATTTTGGAGATTCACATCCAAAAGCTCAAAGCTTCTCATTCAAGTTAAATTTGGGGTTCACATCCAAAAGTTTAAGCTTTTTCATTCGAATTTTAGAGATTCACATCCAAAAGTTCAAAGCCTCCCATTCAAGTTCGAAGATTCACATCCAATAAATTTCATGGTTTCACATATCGAAAATTCTCATTTGAAACTCAAAGGTTCTCATTTGAAGACTTAAAGATTCTCATTTGAAAACTCAAATATTCTTATTTGAGGATTTCTTAAAGATTCTCATTTAAGACTAAGAGATTCTCATTTAAAACTCAAAGATTCTCATTTGAGGATTTCTTAAAGATTCTCATTTAAGACTCTAAAACTCAAAGATTCTCATTTTAGGATTTCTTAAAGATTCTCATTTATGAGTCAAAGATTCTTATTTATAACTCAAAGATTCTCATTTAAGACTCAAATATTCTTATTTGAGGATTTCTTAATGATTCTCATTTATGACTCAAAATTTTCATTTGAAGATTTATTAATTATATTTAAATTAATCGAACCTATTCTTTAGGCTAGACTTAACAAATACATAGAGTCGCCACCAATCTTTTTATCTAGGTGTGATTGGCCACCTAATAAATCTATCCTTTTAAAGAGCTCTTAAGCTTAACTAAGGGTTCCTAAAAGAATAGGTTTGGGTCTACAAACTAGAACAAGATTCAGGAGTTCGGTTACATGAGGGGAAGGTTACAGCACCCCCACATGCCCATCCAAAGAATGGTACCATTTTGTTTTAAATTTATCCTAAAGTCTTGATTCTAATGGTTTTAATTTTTATGTTAAATATTGAAAATAATTTATAAGATTCTTCCATCAATCTGGTAGAATTCTTAAAAATATTTTCTCACCTCAAGAGTATTTAAAGATCCCATTTGTTTCATTAAAGAGCTCCATCATAAAAAAAAAAGGTTTAATTAATTTTTATTATTATTTTTTTGTTGAAAATATATCTAATTATTCCACTATTTGGGCCAAATTAGAAATATTTTCTCTTTTGGATTTCTAAATTTTCCACCATTTGGGCCTATTTAGAAATTCTCTTTATTTATTATTATTTATTTTATTTGGATTAATTTAGAAATATTTTCTTTTTCAAAATTTCTAAATTTTCCACCATTTGGGCCTATTTAGAAATTTTTTATTTCTTTTTTGTTTTTTGGAAGGGGAATAATATGACAATTACTTTTCTTAAAATTTCATTTAAATTCTTCCACCATTTGGGACAAATTTAAAGAAATTTCTCACCTAGAGATTTCTTAGAAAATTTACCATTTGAAATTTCTAAGATTCTCATCCTTCAATAATTATCAAATATTTTCAACCAATTTTTTATTTTTCATTTATTTTGTTTAAAAATAAATATTAAATATCGTTGTTGAAACCTTATCTAAATTATTCCACCATTTGGGATAAATTTAGACAAAATTTCTCACTTAGGAATTTTATAGAAATTTACCATTTGAAATTTCTATAAATTCCATCATTGGATAATTAATATTTATTCCCAAAATTTTTTTTAACATATTTTATTCTTTTAAAATAATATTAATTAATTAATTAATTTAAATTAATCTAAATATAATATTATAACTATTACTTCTTAGTTTATAAATTATATAATATTATTATAAAAGTTATTATTTTAATAACTTATATTAAATAATATTAATATTATTTTAATTTGTTTATATTAATTATTTTATTTAATATATTAAACTATAAATAATCAAATAATATCTTATATTAAATATTATAATAGTAATTATAATATATAATGATTAATTTACAATATAATTATTTTATAATTATATATTTATTATATATAATCAAAATTATTTGAAATTAATTATTTAATTTATAATGTTTAGTTATAATTAATAATATTATTAATTTATAATACATGTAATAACCTAAAGTTATAATTATTATAATTATTTATTTATAATTTAATATCTAACTCAATTGTATGAAAATTATATGTTTTATTTGTTAGAATATTTAATTTGTAATAATTAATAACTATTATTATAAATATTAAAGTATATCCTTTTAATAATTATATGATTAATATATTAAAGCATATAATATAAATATATAAATAATAGATAAAATATTATAATATAGTATCTTCTTATTAATATAGTATTTATTATTATACTTAATTAATATTTATTTTAATTATAATTAACTATATTTGAATATAAATATATTTTAAATATCTTAACAATTACATTAAGATAATTATATTATTTATAATATATTTATAATTATAGTAAAAATTAATATTTAAATTATAAATGTTTAATTTGAAATAATATTACTAAATTTTTTTATAATTAATACAATTAATTTAACTACTAATAATTTATTTAATATAATAATTGTAATATACTATTTAAATTTATATAATATAATTATATGAATATATTAATAATTATTAAATTAATTAATCTATAATAATTTATAGATCTTATTAAGATATATAAATTAATTAATAATATATAAATTTTAAGTATATTAGTAAAGTTTTAAGTATATATACATAACCTAATATTTAAATAACAATATTATTATAATATTATATTATATTATAACAAAAGATAATTTAATTATTCAATTAATTAATAAAATTAATTTAGAATTATAATTATGTATATTAATAAATATTTAAATAATATACTTAATAATAGTTAATTATATATATAATTAAATAAACATAATTATTTAAATTTATTCAGTAAATATATTCATTTTTTAAATCTCTTTATTATTAATTTTTGGATTATTAATAAATTAGTACTATTTTATTTTGAATTAGCTTATATGAACTGAAACAATTCTTTTATGACAAAATAAAATGTTATAATGATTTGAAATAAATAATTATTCAAATAGTCATGATTATTTGATCTAGTTTGGTAAGCATATTTATTTTTAAAGTTTTTTACTTATTAATTGTTGAAATATTAATAAATTAATATTATTTTAATTTGAATAAGCTTGTATGAATAGAAACTATTGTTTTATAATAGAACAAAATTTAATAAATTAATATAACTTATACCTTTTAATTGTTAATACTATTATTATATTATTATAATAATTAATACAATTTATTCAAATTTAATGAATTTATAATAATATTAATAAATATTTAATTTTTTATTAAATTATAATCTTTAATAAAAAAATATAATAGTCTTTATCAATTATAGTATATCTTAATAATAAGCTTATTATAAATTTCTAATAAATATATGTATAATTTATATTAATTATTAATATTAAACATGACCTTAACTAGAACCTACTTTGATAACAATTATCATGTGCCTAGACTTATGCCAACACTCCATGGAGCATTAGGTTAGAATATTAAATAATTTAATAGATTATAATGATATTATTTTGATTTATTATTTTGAAAATATAGTTTTTTATGCTTTTAACTATTAATCATTAAATCATTAAATTAGTTATGAAAATTAAATTTTACATATATAATATTTTATTATACTTGTTATTAATAGTCAAATATTAACGTTATTTTATTAAAAATAAATTATTAATTAAAATATTAATTATTAATATTTCAAACATTAATAAGTAAGAGATTTAATAATTGAAATTATAAACTGTCACAAGAGGGTAGATTTGATCAATTTTATAACAAATTTGTATTATTTTATTCAAAAAAAATTTTATGAATAGAGAAAATTATTTTATGACAAAGCAAAAGATTATAGCAATTTCAAATAGATAAATATTCAAATAGTCATAATTATTTAAACTTGATCGATAAAAATATTCATTTTCTAATATTTGTTAATTTATTTTAATTAATAACAATATTAATAATAGTAATCTACTAAATAGTCATAACTAATTTTGGATAACAAAATTACTAATATTATAAAAATATTATAATAATTATATTATAATAATATTAATATAATAAATTAAATAATGACAATATTAATTAGTAGTTTAATAATAATATAATAATACTAATTACAATTGATTACTAAACTGTTAATAATAAATAATCATAATAATAAAAATTAATCAGTAAATAATTAAATGTTATTATTAAAATCAATAATAATTAAATAATTAAATAATTAATAAACAAATAAAATTAATATTATACTTTAATTATAAAACTTGTATAATGAACATTTGAATGACAAACAATATTAAATAATTAATATAATATATGCTCTAGACAATTTTTAATTTAATAATTATATAAAATTGTTAATATTAATATAACATTTAACTATTTAAATCCCAATTTACATAATAATTAGAACTATGTTTTATTATATAAGCAATTATTTGTATATTAGTAATAATCAATATTAACAAGCAATTTTATAATATATCAATTTATATATTAATAATTTAGATAATTATTCTATATTTTTAAAATTATTATTATTTGAAATAAAATAATATTACCATTTTAAATTTGTTCCATAAACAAATTTATTTTTTAAACTTTTTCTTATTAATTTTGGAAATATTAAGAAATTAGTATTATTTTATTCTAGATAAGTTTTTATAAATTGAAACAATTCTTTTATGTCAAAACAAAAGGTCATAATGATTTTAAATAAATAATTATTCAAATAGTCATAACTATTTGAACTTGTTCTATATTATTAATATAAAATTCTTTAATGTAATATATGTATAATTTGAACAAATATTTTAAAAGTAATAATGTTAAATTAATATATTTAATTTGTAAATCAATAGTTTTACAAGCATATTTACTTAATTAATAATGTTATAATAATAGAATTTAATAATAGTATAATATTTTAATACTAATTTAATAATTATAGTAAATAAATTAATTATTAATATCAATTCAATATCAATAATACTAATTTATTAATATTTTGAAACAATGAAATATTAATAATTTTAAATGAAAAATAAGTTATCAATTTATTAGTATTAGTTATTATTTAATTATATTTTAATATTAAACTATTAATACAATTGGTTATAAATGTTTTTGTTCATATATGTTTGTTCGAAATAAAATAATATTAATTTATTAATATTTCAAAAATTAATAAGAGATTTAATAAATAAATCTATTTACCATACTAGTTCAATTAGTTATAACAATTTGAACATTTATTTATTTCAAATCGTACTAAATTAATAATTTGTTAATAAATTTGAATCATACCTTTTGTAATTTAAACTTATTAAAAGTTTTTTAATTGAGTTGTCATAAAACAATAGCTAAATAGTTAGAAAAATATTACCTTTTAAATCCCTTAGTTATTAATTTTTTATATTTGAAATCTTATAATTCAAATATTCTTAACTATTTGAATATTATTCTAATTTAAGTTTAAATTTGTTTAATTTAAAAATTAAATATTTAATTTCAAATCTATTTCAAAGTAAAAATATTTAAATATTTGTTTTGTCATTGTTAGCCTTGAATTGATCCTTATTTTGAAATGACAAAACATTAAAGCTAAATAAACTTGATCAAGATTTTGAAAAAAGATTTATTTAATACATGTTCTTAAGTTTTATATTTTGGTACTAAATAAATAATATGATTTTCAAAGCTTAAACAAACCTTTCTTTGTTTTCATATTTCTCAAACCAAATTTATCTTTAAAGATTATTTATTTGAGCTTAAATGAAAGTCCAGTTGTAGTTTTTAAAGTGAACTTATTCATTTTGGACTTAATACAATTTTGATAATATTGGTTTTGAGAAATAGATTAACTTAAGAAAGTTGTTTTACAAGAACAAAGTTTTCCAACATTGAATTTTATTTTTTTGTATTAATTCACAAAGTCTTAATATTTGAATTTTATATGGTTGGAAAGCTCTTTGAGTCTACTTTCTAAGGGATTAAACA
This sequence comes from Durio zibethinus, assembly GCF_047325235.1. NCBI lineage: Eukaryota > Viridiplantae > Streptophyta > Magnoliopsida > Malvales > Malvaceae > Durio > Durio zibethinus. The sequence continues at coordinate 16,155,228 of NC_143174.1, forward strand.
AAATCAAAATCCAAATTTTTTAAGAAAAGATTTTGAATTTTTACTAGACACTCTGCAGTTGTAAGAAAAACTGCACAAGGTGTAATTTTGAAAATTTACTATAATTTCGTACACAGTGAATTAGGTGATGAAATTTATATGGATAGAAAGCGCTTTAAGCCTAGTTTCTAAATCTTCATATGATTTATGATTTGGATTTGTATAACTCAAGTTGTGATCAAATTAGTAAGTAGAGTGCAAAATAGGAGATAACCACCCAGCCACTGACAAGATCGATCCCCTCATGGAAGGGATCGATTGGTTTTGGGCAGAAACACTCCAACGGCTACTTTTTGGTGCTTCCAATGGCTATTTTCTTCTCCCAAACACTTCCAATGGCTACCTCTTCAATTTCTCTATAAATTGGGCACTTCAACACACCAAGATGATTGATGAATCAAGAGAGCAAGAGCCAACAAGCCATATTTTCATTTTCTCTTAGAATCAAGAGATTTTAGAGCTTAAATTCAATATCCTTTGTTTTTCTTGTATCCAAAATATTGTTGTGTTTTCATTCATCATTTTCTTTGTACTTCATTAGGCAAACACTCAACCTTGAGAGGTATTTTAGTTTGCAAAAATTATTTGGTTATCTTATAAGCAAGAGTGAGGTATCCTCTTGATTTGTAAGGGTAGAGGTTGCTATCTAAGCCTTGAGAAAAAGATAGAGATTTAGTACAAGATAGGTTTGTATCTTGTAAGAATTTTTCTTCAATTAGTGGATTGAAGCCTTGTGTGGACAACCAAGAGAGAGGACATAGGTGCCTTGTGGAGAAGGATCGAACCTCTATAAATCATTGTGTTTGATTTCTCTATCCCTATCTCCTTATAATTTATTATTGTTCATATTTGATTTTAAGTTCATTAATTATTATTGTTTACATTATATTTTCATCAAAAGTGCTTATTGTCTTAATTTTCATTCAACTATATTGAAATCATTGTTTGGGAAGAATTTGGAGAGATCCAATTCACCCCCCTCTTGGATCACCACCTACTCTATAAAGCTAACAGTCATAAAACAATTGTTTTTGTTAATATAAGTTTGTTTGAAATAAAATAATATTGTTTTATTAATATTTAGAAAATAAATCTGTAAGAGATTTAAAAAAAAAAATCTGGTTACCAAACCATTTCAAATAGCTTTGACTATTTCAATAATTATTTACTTCAAATCATCATAACCTTTTATTTATCATCAAACAATTGGTTCTATTCATACTATTTTATTTAGAATAAAATAATACTAATTTAATAATATTTTGAAACTTAATAACCAAGAAAATTAAAAAATAAATCTAATTGTCAAACCAGTTCAAATAGTTAAGACTCTATGAATGATTATCTATTTCAAATCGTTATGACCTTTTCTTTTAACATAAAACAATTGTTTTGTTCGTACAAGCTTATTTGTATTAAAATAATACTAATTTAATAATACTTTAAAATTAATAAGTAAGAGATTTAAAAAATAAATTTGTTTACTAAATTAGTTCAAATGGTTAAAATTCTTAGAATAATTATCTATTTCATATCATTTATATGTATTTTGAATAATAGTATTATTATAATACTAGGTAGTTATTAATTTTCAGAATATTATTTAAATTGTATTATTAATAATATAATATAATAAATCTATTAATACTTAATATTAAATTATTTATTTATAATATAAATAGTCATAACTATTTGAACTTGTTTGGTAAATAGATTCATTTTTTAAATCTCTTACTTATTAATTTTTGGAATAGTAATAAGTTAGTATTATTTTATCTCGAATAAGCCTATATGAATTGATATAATTGTTTTATGGCGAAACAAAATGTCATAACGATTTGAAATAGATAATTATTCAGATAGTTATTACTATTTGAACTTGTTCAGTAAACATATTTATTTTTTAAATCTTTTACTTATTAATTGTTGAAATATTAATAAATTAATATTATTTTAATCCGAATAAGCTAATATGAACAAAAATAATTATTTATGACAAAACAAAATGTCATAACAATTTGAAATAAATAATTGTTCCAATAGTCATAACTATTGAAAATTATTCGGTAAACAGATTTGAAATAAGCTTGTATGAATAGAAAAAATTATTTTATGACAATACAAAAGGCTATAGAAATTTGAAATAGATAATTGTTTAAATAGCCATAATTATTTGAACTTGTTCGGTAAACAAATTCATTTTTTAAATCTCTCACTTATTAATTTTTGGAATATTAATAAATTAGAATTATGTTAATCTGAATAAGCTTGTATGAATAAAAACAATTGTTTTATGAGAAAACAAAAGGTCATAATGATTTGAAATAGATAATTATTCAAATAGTCATAATTATTTGCACTGGTCAATCCAAAAGATACATTTTCTAAATCGATTACTTATTAATTTTTAAAATATTAATAAATTAGCATCACTTTATTTTGAATAATATTATATGAACAAAAACAATTGTTTTATGATAAAAAAAATGGTCATAATGATTTGAAATAAATATTTGGTCAAATAGTTATAACTAATTGAACTGGTATGGCAAACATATTTATTTTTTAAATCTCTTACGTATTAATTTTGAAATATTAATAAATTAATATTATTTTATTCCAAACAAACTTACATGAACAAAAACATTTGTTTTATGACAAAATTGATATTATTAAAATAAATAATAATAATTATAAATATTATTAATTAAAATTTGAAATTATTTATAATTATATTTATAAATTAACCTTAATATTTATAATTAAGTTATATGTTTTTTATATTATAATAAAACTACAATTATTTTAAATTTAATTTTAAAATATAATATCAAATATTATTATAATATTTATTAATATTTATAATAAATTATATCTTATATATAAGAAAATATTAAACTTTAAATATTTAATATAACATTAATATATCTATTTTATTGCTAATAAAATATAACAATTATAGTATATAATATAATAATTAATAATATTATTATAAAATAATGATAAATTATTATCTATTTATTTAATTATGTATTATCTATTATAATTAATATAAATTATTAATAATTTGATATATAACTAAACTATTTTATATATAGTTTTTTTTTAATTCATTACTATATTATTAATTATAGATAATAACAATAAGTATCTTAATATTATACTTTTTGGTTAATACTTAATATTAAATTATTTATTTAAACTATTACATAATTTATAAATTATAATTTGTTATAGATTAACAAAACAAATATTATTAAATCTATTTAAATTAAATAACTAATTAATATTTAAATATCATCAAATAATAGTAATTATGTTTTATAATTATCGATTAGTTTCCTCGTACTAATCTGTATATAATAGAATTGATATATATGATTCAATTAATTATGAATAATAACAATAATACTTATTTAAATACTTAATAATTAATAATTAATCCAAACATTTTAATTATAATAGTTAATTAAATAAATTCTTATTAATTATTTAATATAATAGAATATTAATTAATTAATATTATTAATTATCTAAATATTAGTTTGATAAATTATACATAACTATTATTCAATTGTTTAATAAAATTAATAATATTATATAATTAAATTAATAATATAATTATATAATATTTATTATATAATAATAAATATTTAATTTAAATATTTAATATATAAAAATATTATATAATTATCTAATAATATTAATCATTATGTTAATAATATTAAGGAAATATTAATATTAATTAAATTATAAATTAAGTACTTTTAATTTATTTTAATTAAATATTAATTATTATAAGGTAATTGAACATTTAAATATTTTTTATTTAATAATTATCAATTATATGAATAAATTATCCAAATATTATAATAATTATAATAATATTAGTTATAAAACATTCAAATAGTTTTTAATAATCTCTTAATAATAATTAATTTAAAAATTATTCTAATTTATTAAGCTACTAGTTAATTTATTTATATTATTTGTTAATAATAAATATTAATAATTACTATTAATATTTAATTCAATTAATATAATATAAGTTTAAATTATTAAACTAAAAATAAATAATATTTTTATAATATTAATAACTTTATTAATAATTTCTATTATAATTATTAATAAAGTTTGTCATAACGTCTAGATCCAGGGATCTATCGCTAGACATTAACTTAAGGAGTCGCCACCAATCTTTTTTATCTAGGTGCAATTGGCCACCTAAGGAATCTATCCTTTCAAGGAACACTTAAGTTTAAGGGTCCCTAAAAGAATAGGTTCGGGTCTACTAACTAGAATAGGGTTCGGGAGTTCAGTTACGTGTGAGGAAGGTTATAACACCCTCACAACGCCCATCAAAAGATGGTACCAACTTAATTTTGTGTTATCCAATAAGCCTTAAAATTTTACCAAGTAATTAGTTATTGAAAATTATTCTCAATTGACTCTAATACTTTTAGCAAAAAATTGAGAAAATCCCCTCACCTCAAGAGTATGCAAGAAAACTATTGTTTCACTTGCAGAGGCTCTATCGTCAGGTTATTTAACATTAAAAAAAATCAAAAAAATAAAAAGGAAAAAAATGATTACTTTTGTACAGGGAAAATTGATACTTCCAACTTTTCCCAAAAAATATTTTTTTTTGGAAAGCTTATTTTCAAAGAAAATTGATACTTTCAACTTTTCCTCAAAAATATATTTTTTTTAATTTTATTTAAAGAAAATAAAATAATAAAATATATAAAACAATTCTAATCTAATTATTAATAATAATAATAATAATAATAATAAATAAATAAAATAAAAAAAACTGGGAACGGCTCGGCATGAGCGGCTTGGCTCGAGGAAGAAAAGACAGTTCGAAGACGCAGCTCAGCTCGAATGGCTCGACTCGAGAAACGACTCGCAATCGGGTTGAACGCGGTTCAAAAGCGGGTCGACGCTCGGGTCAGGTCACTCGATTTCAAAACACGCGGATCCTCTGGGCACAGTAACGCAAAAATGACATCGTTTCACTAGGTATAAAAGGCTAATTCCTTTATTTTTCAGCAGACCTCTCCTCCCCTCTCTCTCTCTCTTCCCTTCTTTTTCTCTCCCTTCTCTCTAAAACGACGAAGAACTCCGATTGAATCTCACCAGATTCTAAAAATTTTTATCAGACTCTGGGTTTTTCACCGGAAGTTCATCGAAAAGCTGATCGATTTTTGGAAATAGTCACCGGAAACTGGGAAGTTGGTCGAAAAATTCAAACTTCGTCGAAAAATTCAAACTTCGTCGAAAAATTCAGAATCTGAAAATTTTTCAGAAATTTCTAGAAAAAAATTTGCCAAAAATTCTAAAAAAAATCCCACCGATTCCTAGTGCTATTCTAACCCACAAAAACCCTTTTTTAACTTCCCTTTCTTCTCTGTGTATGCATTTCTCTGTGTGTTTTCTTCTGTTCTTCCAGCACCTATTTATAGGGATTGATCAGAAGAGTTTCTGATCAATCCCAACTTTTTCTAGGATTTGGATTCAATCTTTGAATCCAATCCCAACTCTGTCAATTCTTAAATCACAGCCAAATTCATTCCAATTTTTTTTATCCTAATCCTAATCTTAATCGAAAATTAATCAAAATAAAAAAGATAAATATATTAATAGATAACAAAAAAAAAAATTAGATAAATAAAAGAAATAGATAAATAATAATAATAAAAAATAAAAGCAGATAAATAATATAAATATTAATAGATAAAAAAAATAAAAAAAAAATATTAATAAATAGACAACTAATAAAAATAAAAATAAAAGCCCATTGGGCCAGCTAATTGGATCCTGAATCAGACCCAATAGGCTTAAGCCCAAACCCTATTGGACCAGGCCCAATGGCCTTAGGCCCGGACCAAATAGGGTGTTTACAGCTGCCCTTCTTTGCACATTTTTTGTGAAACAGGAATTGTGCAAAAACATAGACACCCATTCAAGACTCAACTTGACATTTTTTTTGCCCCCTTCTTTTTTTTTTATCAAAGCTCCTCTAAGTAGAGGCTTTAAGACTTTGAAAAAAATAAACAAAGCTCCTCTAAACAGAGGCTTCACGATCTTGAAAATAAATGGCTCCCCTAATCAGAGGCTCAACGACTTTGAAAATGAATAAAGGTCTCCTCTAATAAGAGGCTCAACAACTTTGAAAAAATAAATAAAGCTCTTCTAAACAAAGGCACCATAACTTTGAAAAGTAAATTGCTCCTCTAAACAGAGGCACCACAACTTTGAAAAACAAATTGCTCGTTAACAATCATGTTCAAAGGAGTTATAGATCGTAACTGAAGGAATTTTGTAATGGGAACTCAAGGATTCACAATTTGAGTTCGACATTCAAAGGTTTAGATACGCACGAATCTTTCAACTTCGTAAGAATTTACTAAAATTTGATTCTCAAAATTTCAATTTCATTCACATTTGTAATATCTTAAGATTTACATTTACAACTTGCTAGACTCGCATCCAACATTTAAAGATCTTTATTTGAATTTTGGAGATTCACATCTAAAAGTTCAAGGCTTTTCAAAGGTTCTCATTTGGCAAACTTGGAATTCATATCCAAAAGTCTAAAGCTTTTCATTTGAATTTTGGAGATTCACATCCAAAAATTCAAAGCTTCTCATTTTAGTTCGAAGGCTCACATGCAATAAAACTTAGAGTTTCGCACCTAAGTTCAAAGGTTTTCATTTAAAACATTAGAAATTCATATCCAAAAAGTTGAAGCTTTGTATTTTGGAGATTCACATCCAAAAGTTCAAAACTTCTCATTTGTTCAAAAATTCACATTCGATGAACTTTAGGGTTTCACTCCTCAAAGATTCTCATTTTGAAACTCAAAGATTCTCATTTGAGTTCTCAAAAATTCTCATCAAAATATTCATAATTTCTTTTTCAAGTGACTCAAAAATTTACAAGAATAAATGTTATGACCAAAAATGCAAATGCCTTCTTAATGATGCAAATGCAACAACTTAGATTCTTATAGTGCCATGCATGTCCAAACATCAAATTATGTGAATGTACTATTTAAGCAACGATACCAACATGTTGCATGTAATGCGAATGTCAATAATGTCATGAAATCTTAAATAATTGTGGAATATGGTCCTTAAGACCCTATCATCTCACATTTTCTATTTATTTAACTTCTCAACATTTTAGAACAAGCTTCATCAACTGATCATCATTGTTTCCATTATTTGATCACCATCCGGAGGTTTCTCAACGCCAACAAATTTTACCTATTACCCTACATGCCAGGCTTATCAGCACTAACCATTTCAAAATAAATTTCATGTTCTGTCACTTGGTCATCATTCATAAGCTTCTTAACACCAGTTTCGTCTATTGCTCCATATCATTTTCATCACTTAACCATAACTCATAGGTTATATCAACCAATACATCCCCATATTCATCACTTGATTATACCCTTTTTCAAGATTTGCTTCATCTTCATTTTATTGTCCAATCCATCATCATATTCTCCATTTGGTCACATCATGTGTCCTTTCAAATCATCTCTTTTAGGTTTCTACCATTTCTTCATTTTGTTACCACCATCATCTTAGATTTCTATTTAAAGGAATGCAAGACTTTTTTATGCGCATTGTCATTCATTCATCATCATTTCAATTCTTGACAATTATAATGCACTCATACATTTTTTTGATTTATTTTAGGGATGTAACAATAAGAGAACGCAAGGTGAATTATGGTAAAGATAATCAATAAAGATATATTTTGGTACAAAACAAATGGGAAAGGAAATAAATTGGATATATGTCATTGGGATGAATGGTATGTCTAAATGATGAATATTTAGACAATTCTCAACATTAATCTAGGATTCTTTTTCAAAAACTCATTCCATTTACTGTTGAAGTCATTTTGAGCTTGGTGAACTTTGCTCCAGTCTTTGAGGGATCTTCAGATGTCTTTGATCTTCCATCCATGTGAACCATTTGACCTAGATCTTTTCTACCCAAATCACCTTTTTAGGTTTTCAATTTGAATTTTTTATTTTCTCATTTTTTTCTTTTTCTTTCTTTTTTCATTTTTTCATTTTTTCAATTTTCATCATCTTTTTTTTCTTTTTTTCATTTTTCACCCATTGTTGATATCTTTCCACACATCAAACTTTAGAGCAATGTAGCATGATTCCATTGTTTCATCATGACATGCCTTTGCCCAACATATGATCATTCAAGTTAAGCATTCACACTTGATCCAAATGGACTTTTCAAGGTTGTAATGTAGGTCAAGGTGAGGGGTCATAAAAGAAATGGATATAATAGGCTCAAAACATGTATTAAAAAGGTTCAAGACCAAAGGATCATCTGATGCAACTTGGTATTTTGCCCCCACATCATTTCACTACTTTTTCTTTCCTCACACAAAGGATTCTCATTATTTTTCCCATCATGTGTGGCATTTATTTTGTCTTTTACTTTTCTTTCTTTTTCCATCTTTGAGACCTTTTATGATTTTTTTTAAAAAAAAAAACCCCCAGTGTAGAGAGTGATCATTGGTTGGGGTTCTTAAAAAAAATCATAATAGGCTCAAAGGGGTAACAATAAATGGTTTTTTGAATAGTAAAAGAAAGATGGTCACTTCTCATCTCAATTGTGAATACCTTTCTTAAACATCATCTATTGAGCAAAGCTCATGAACTTGTATAAAAGATTGCACATCTTCAAGACATATCTATTTCACCTCTAGTAACAGCTTACTTTTTTACTCAAATCATTTCCTCATATTAATATGGATGAGTTCTCAAAATTAAATCTCAGAATTATTGTTATCATTGTCTAAATATTCATCATCTGAAATTTGAGAATGGGAATATAAATTTATGAAAGGTAACAGAGCATGGAGTAATGGTCGAGTGAAAGAGAAAATGTAATGAAATGCATTAACTTGCCTTTATTAAAATGATAACAAGTGAAATCATATTGCAAAAAGAAACCTAACATTACTCTAAAAGAAATCCTAAAAGGACAAAAAAACTTTCAACTAGCTTTATCTCCATTCTCCAAAATTGTCCCCCTATGCAATCAGGTGAAGAATCTCTATTGACATCTTGTCCCTCAATTCATTGTGACTCTCCGGACCCTGTCTGACCAATGTGTTCTTGATTTTCACTTAGAGCATTAACATTGTGATTTGATAGTGGATTGCCACTAACATTAGGTGTTGTTGCTTTTTTTTGATCAAAACTTACCATTCCATCATTGATCAACTGTTGTACCTTATGCTTTAAAGCAATGTAATTTTTAATAGAATGGCTAGCAATTCCATAGTGGTAGTCGTAGTGGGCTATAGGATCATACCGCTTAGGATAGGGTAGCTTAAGTGGCTCCACATGGCTGGGGGCAATCAAATGGCTATTATAGAGTTCTCGATATAACTCCATATAAGTCATGGGGATTGGATCAAATACAGGTTTTTCTCGAGTAATCTGTTGCTCTCATGAACCACTTGCTGAGTTAGTAGGACGAATTTGGGTTCTTGCAGGAGCTTGAATGTTAAGGCTATATGTAAATCTTGAAGGCTAAAAATTGATCTGTATGTGGATGAATAAGGTGGTTGTGGAACTAGCTGGTATAGGTAGGATGAGGTATTATTCACAACAAGATAGTACAGAGAGTAACCTTGGGGTGGATAGGGTTGATAACCCCTGAATTATTGTCTATCAAAGCTCACAGCTTGAGCTTCAGTTTTTTTCTTTTCTGATGCCTTCTTGGTTTCTCCTCCTTTCAACTTGCCATTTTTTATGGCACTTTCAATAATTCTCCAGAGATCACCATGTCGACGAAATTCTTTGTTGCATTTCCTATCATCTTTTCATAATAGGAAGATTTCAAAGTGTTGACAAACAACACTATAGTTTTTTTCTCAGTCAGAGGATGCTGTACTTGAGAAGCAATATCCCTCCACCTCTGGGCATACTCTTTAAAAGTCTCATTGGCCTTTTTCTCCAGGTTTTGTAAAGACAAACGATCAGGGGCCAAATCCATGATATGTCAATATTGACTGATAAAATCATAGGCCATGTCGCTCTAGGAATGGATGCGAGTTCTGTCTAACTGGATATACCACCTAACAGCAGAACCAGTAAGACTATCTTGGAAAACATGCATTAGTAGCTTTTCGTTATGAGTATGGGCTGTCATCTTTCGATAATACATGGTGGTAATATTAGTTTTTGGGCACTTTGTGCCATCATATTTTTCAAATTTTGGTACTTTGAACTTAGGAGAAATGACCACATCAGGGACTAAGCAAAGCCCAGCAGCATCAACTGAACCATAGAAACCAATTTCTTTCACAACCCGTAGCCTTTGTTCTAGCATACTAATTTTGGAGTTTTCCTGAGCTTCCACTTTTATCTTTTCCTTTCAATTCATCCAGATCAGGGATTTGAATTGGTTTAACTGCCTTTTCAGTAAAGACAGGATTCACATAGCTATGGTAATGCCCTAGATTAGAAGCTGATGGCAATCTAGGATATGTAGGATATGTGAAGTATTGTGGTGGAACCTCTTGTGTAGACTGGGCTTGAGGTGGACTAAAACTAGGTGGATATAGGGGGTCAGTCACTTATTGTGATACTGGGCCTTGTTGGCTTGTGTTCTCTTCTACTCCTTTCCCCTTATTTAATTTGTTGAGAGCATCTAAAATTTTACTTAACTCATTCTCAATATTTTTCTATGCTTTTTCTAGCTTTTCAAATCTGTGAGAGCTTTCCTACTCTATTTGTCTAGCTCTGGCTCTTGTATTGTATCGATGGATAGGGTTCTTGCTAGATGGATCTATTCTTAAACCTTTAGCACCATAATTATGATTAGAAATGCTATGCTATGCTTTATGTATGATGCGTTGATGCACGAATGAAATGTGCATTTTCATGAATGAAATCTAATATGAAATGGATGCGAATGATAATGTTAAAACATGATCAGACGCACAAAATCAGACAAAACAACATGGTTAGTTTCACAGATGAACTGAAAGTGATGCCGATGCATAATGTTACATATGATAATGAAAATGATGCACAAAGCTAGACAATCAAAATGATTAGATAAACATTCTTCTTGTGTCCTAGTTTTAGGGTATACCTATCATTGGATAGAAAGAGCTCTATCTTAGGTTTAAGCACTTCTAAGGTTCACTATACGTGGTTCAAGGTTAAAGTCTAAAGGTTTCCAAATTGCTCTTTACATCATATCCATCACAGACTAGTAAGGCACCCTAATCCTCACCTATTACAGGCTACAAGCGAAAAAGGTTCAATTTGAATGAGAGTATTTCGCTAGCCACTGCAGAGGCATTAAACCTCACGAAAGCAATAGGTACTTTACTCCCTCATAGAGGGACGAAGCTTGGGTATAGAGCTCATATTATGCATATGCATATGAATGACATAATTAATAAAGTAAATAAACATGAATGAAAAAAAAATCTATACAAAAGGTTCAATTTTATTAGGCTTTTGGATAACACAAATTTATTTGCTGGCCTGACTCTCGAAGGTCCCCAACGGAGTCGTCAAGCTGTCATAACATCTAGATCCAGGGATCTATCCTTAGACATTGACTTAAGGAGTCACCACCAATCTTTTTTATCTAGGTGCGATTGGCCACCTGAAGAATCTATCTTTTTAGGGAACACCTAAGTTTAAGGGTCCCTAAAAAGAATAGGTTCGGGTCTACTAACCAGAACAGGGTTCGGCAGTTCAGTTATGTGTGAGGAAGGTTATAGCATCCTCACAATGCCCATCAAAAGATGGTACCAACTTAATTTTGTGTTATCCAATAAGCTTTAAAATTTTATCAAGTAATTAGTTATTGAAAATTATTCTCAATTGACTCTAATACTTTTAGCAGAAAATTGAGAAAATCCCTCCACCTCAAGAGTATGCAAGAAAACTACTATTTCACTTGCAGAGGCTCCATCGTCAGATTATTTAACATTAAAGAAAATTCAAGAAAATAAAAAAGGAAAAAAATGATTACTTTTGTATAGGAAAAATTGATACTTTCAACTTTTCCCCAAAATAATTTTTAAAAATTTTAATTTCAAGGAAAATTGATACTTTCAACTTTTTCTTCAAAAATCTATTTTTGAAAACTTATTTTTAAGGAAAATTGATACTTCTAACTCTTCTCCAAAAAAATTTTTTTTGGAAAGCTTATTTTCAAAGAAAATTGATACTTTCAACTTTTCTTCAAAAATATTTTTTAGAAAGCTTATTTTTTAGAAAAATTGATACTTTCAACTTTTCCTCAAAAATATTTTTTAGAAAGCTTATTTTCAAGGAAAATTGATACTTTCAACTTTTCCTCAAAAATATATATTTTTTAATTTTATTTAAAGAAAATAAAATAATAAAATAATAAATAAAATATATAAAACAATTCTAATCTAATTATTAATAATAATAAATAAAGAAAAAAAAACCTGAGAACGGCTCGGCTCGGCTTGGCTCGAGGAAGAAAGGACGGCTCAAAGACGTAACTCGGCTCGAATTGCTCGGCTCGGGAAACGGCTCGCACTTGGGTTGAACGCGGGTCGACGCTCGGGTCGAATCGCCCGATTTCAAAACGCACAGATCCTCTGGGCACAGTAACGTAAAAATGATGTCATTTTTACTGGGTATAAAAGGCTAATTTCTCTGTTTTTCAGCAAACCTCTCTTCTCCTCTCTCTCTTCCCTTCCTTTTCTCTCCCTTCTCTCTAAACCGACAAAGAACTCCGATTGAATCTCGTCGGATACTAAAAATTTTCATTGAAATCTGAGTTTTTCGTAGGAAGTTCACCGAAAAGCTGATCGATTTATGAAAATAGTCACCGAAAACTGGGAAGCTGACCGAAAAATTTAAACTTGGCCAGAAAAGTCACCAAAAAATTTAAACTTTGCTGAAAAATTCAACCAGAAATTTCCAGAAAAAAAATCATCAAAAATTCTAAAAAAAATCCCACCAATTTCTAATGCTATTCTAACCCACAAAAACCTTTTTTTAGCTTCCTTTTCTTCTCTGTGTATGCATTTCTCTGTGTTTTTTCTTCTGTTCTTCCAACACCTATTTATAGGGATTGATCAGAAGAGTTTCTGATCAATCCCAACTCTTTCTAGGATTTGAATTCAATCTTTGAATCCAATCCCAACTCTGCCAATTCCCAAATCATAGCCAAATTCATTCCAATTTTTTTATCCTAATCCTAATCTTAACCGAAAATTAATCAAAATAAAAAGATAAATATATTAATAGATAACAAAAAAAATAATTAGATAAATAAAAGAAATGATAAATAATAATAATGAAAAATAAAAGTAGATAAATAATATAAATATTAATAGATAAAAAAATAAAAAATATATATTAATAAATAGACAAATAATAAAAATAAAAATAAAAATAAAAATAAAAGCCTCTTGGGCTAGCTAATTGGATCATGAATCGGATCCAATAGGTTTAAGCCCAAACCCTATTGGACCAAGCCCAATGACCTTAGGCTCGGACCAAATATGGTGTCTACAAAGTTTATCCAAAATAAAATAACTATTTTATTATAATATTATATTATCTTAATTATTATTAATATTTATTTTTAATATTAAATATAAATTAATTTATATTATTTAATAATATAAATAATTATTATATATTAATCTATTTATTATATAATAATAATTATATTTATTTATCTATCAATATTAATTATTTTAATTAATACTATAAATTAATAATTATAATATTAATAATTATTAAACATATATTATTAATAATTATTTAATTTATTGTTAAACTAAACCTATTATTTATAACATAATAAATTTATATTTATATATTTATATTATTATTAAGAATAATTAATTATTATAGCAATTATTTTAATAATTAAATTAAATTATTATATAATTTATTACTTATAATTATAAAATAATAAAATTAATATATCAATTATATATTATAAGATTATAATATTTATTTAAATAATAAATAATTATAAATAAGGTATATTAATTTATAAAATAATAACTATAATATAATTATAAGTTACTTAATTAATAATTATATTATATTTCAATTTTTAATTGTTAATATCATAATAATTAATATTAATTATTATAATTAGAATTTAATTATAAATATAAACAAATTACTAATCAAAAGTGAGAGCAAAGGTATTTCAAGGAGCTTTTTGCAAAGTTTCATTAAAGAACATTCAAACGATGAGCAAGACATGGTTTGTAATGGCTTTAGCCATATATGGACTGTAGTTTTTCACTATTAATTTAATCATAGAATTTACAATTAGTTAATAAGTAACAAATTATATATTTTAATTAATAACTATTTGAATTGGTTCGGTAAACAATTTTATTTTTTAAATCTATCAGTTATTAAATTTCATAATATTACTAGATTAGTATTAGTTTATTTCAAATAAGCTTGTATGAAGATAAATAATTGTTTTATGACAAAACAAAAGATTATAACGATTGGAAATATATAATTGTTCAAATAGTCATAATTATTTTGAACGTGTTCAAAAAATAAATTTATTTTATATATTTTTACTTGTTAATCTTTGGAATATTAGTAAATTTATATTATTTTATTTGAAATAAGCTTGTATGAACAAAAACAATTGTTTTATGGCAAAACAAAAGGTCATAATAATTTAAAATAGATAATTGTTCAAATCTCTTATTAATAAAAATTTATGAAATATCAATAAATTTATTATTAATATTATTGTTTATATTAATTATAGTTTATTAATTTTATTAATAATTCAATTAATATTACGTATATAAAATTAGTTATGACTATTTAATAACAATCTGTAATATTAAATATTAATAGATATAATAATAGTTAATAAATTAAATATAATAGTTAAATTATATAATAAGTTAAATTACAATAATTAATAAGTAAATGTTTATCATTATAATATATTTAATTTATTTAATTATATAATATTATTATATATTAAATATTTAAATTAAATATTTATTATAATATAAAAAATATTATATAATTATTTATTAATTTAAATATATAATAATATTAATTTTATTAAACAATTGAATAATAGTTATGTATAATTTATCAAACTAATATTTAGATAATTACCGAACAAATTCAAATAGTTAATAATATTTATATTATTTATTATTAATAGCCAAATAATGTATATATCAATTAATATTTATAATGTATTTAATAATAAACAAATTTATTAAATTAATTTATAAAATAATTAATATAAATTAATATTACAGATAATATTATAATAATTATAATTAATATTTAACCTATTAAAGTATTTTTATTATTAGTATAATAACTATTATTTTATATATTATATATTTATATTATACTATAATAATACATAATATAATAATAACAATATCTTATAATACTAATTAAATGTATAATTAAGTTAATTTTATAATTATATACTATAATATTTTTCATATTATATAATTGTTATTAATAATTATATCAATTATAATTAATATTATTATAGTAATAAATTAAAGATTAACAAATATATAATTTAAATTGATTATTAATCAAATAATCATAATTATTATTTAACTGATTATTTAAATGAATAATTATTTGAATAGATAATATAAAAATATATCATATTAAAATATATTAATTAGTTCATTTTTATAATATAAACAATTTTTGAATAAATTTCTTTTTATAATAACAAAATATTAGTTACAATAATTGTAATTATAATTATTATATTATCAATAATTAAATTATTAATTATTACAAATTGTCATAAAATATTTTATATTATAAAAATTCAATAAATATTAAATATATGATATTAGTAATAATAGTTAACTATAATAATAAAATAAGTTATTAAAATATACAAATTGTTTACATTTTATTAAATAATATAGATAATTAATTAATAAATTATTTATTATCAATTTATTTAATAATAGTTAATACTATTATAATCATTTTGTTTTTAAAATTAATTAATTTGATATGTGATTATTTATTTTTTGTATCAATAAATTATCAAATTACCTTATAATTAATTATAATAATATTAACTTAATATTATTACTCATTATAAACTTAATATTATAATTAATTTAATATTTAATTGTTTAAAGATTATATGATTAATATATTAATTATAAAATATTATAATTAATTATCATAAATATTATTAATATTAAATTTCAATTATTAATAAACAAGTTCAAATAGATTTGACCATTTGAACAATTGATCTGACTATTGAAAGTCATTATGAATTGAATTTTATTAAATTATATATAATTTAAAATTGATATACTAATTAATAACTAATATTAAAATTTATAATATACCTTATAAATAATTATATAACAATGAATAGTAATGTAAATATTATTATTGAATTTATATTTAATAGTGCGTTGGAAATAATTTATTTAATATATTATAATTATAAAATCAATTATATTATGTAATTAATATTATTAACTATAAATAATAGTTAAAAAACCTAATTAGGAATTAATTATTATAAGTTATAATTCAACATGTTTAATTAGGTTAATAAAATTATAATTAATATTAAATTAATTAAATTATTTATATATTAAATCAATATTAATTATTTTTCAATAAATTATTGATTATAATTTATAAATTTATTAAATTTTAATATTTATTATATTATTATTAAATATATATTTTTTAGTTTGAATTATAAAATAATTAATTATTTGAATAAATTATGATTATTAATAAATTAATAGTAATATTGTTTTTTAATATGATACTTAAATTGATTATAAATTATTATCAATAATAATAAGCTTTATATATTTATAAAAATATATAAATATTTTCAAAACCTAATTATTTGATATGGTATAATTAATATAATGAATTAATAAATTATTATAAATAATTATTTAAATTAATAGTTATAGTCATTATTTTTTAATTAAAGTTTTGTGTTATAATATACAAATAATTTATACTATTATATATAATATAATTAATTAACAATAATTTAAAATAATTTAAATAATAGCTTATTATTAAATTTAATAAATTATCATAATAATATTAATTAAATTATTAAAAAATAATTTTATAATTAAATATATTATATTTAATAAATAATTATAATTATTTTTATATTAATTTATAATTAATTTATAATAAGATTATAAATTACAATAATTTATATAAATTAAATATAATAAATTATTTGTTAATATTATCAATTAATCAGTATAAAACATATAAATATGTTTATATGAACAAAGATATATTAATATTAATAACTATTAATAACTATTATTACTTAACATTATAAATTAAGTTATATAATTTACTAATAATATATAAGTAAATTATATATTTAGAACTATATAAATGTTTTTGTTCGTAAAAATTAAAAACTTCTTATTAATATATTCAAAAAATAATATTAAATATAAATTGTATTAATTATAGTTCTAATTATTATATAATTATTTGTTTAGTCCTTATATAATTAAATTACTAATTTAGATTTATTATTATCTTATAATAATATCATATAGGTAATTTTAATACTATTAATATTACTAATTCATTTTCTAAATCAGTTCAAATATTAAGATTATGTGAATAATTATCTATTTCAAATTATTATGATCGTTTGTTTTGTCATAAAATAATTATTTAAGCTCATACAAGTTTATTTAGAATAAAATAAAAATAATTTTCAATATTTTAATATTAATTAGATAATTGTTCAAATAAGTTTATTATTTAATTTATTAAATAGATAATATTGATATAATTTATTAATTATTTTAATATAAGTTAAGTTTTATAATTGTTTTATAAAACTTATTTAAATTATAGAATAATTTAAATAAGTTTAAAATAATTAACTTATTAAAATTAATAAGTTGAACAAACAACTATTTGAATATTATTCTAATTTAAGTTTAAATAGTTAAGACTATAAGTGTTGGCCTTGAATTGATTAAGAGTTTTGATTTGACAAAACAAAATTTTGCCTAACTTGAATCAATCTCTTCTAAGCTTAAATTGAACATTTTTCCATCCTTTTATCTTGCCAAAATCCATTTAAGAACCAAAACAAGTCAAATTCTCGAAACAAAACCTGATTAATGCATGTTTTGATAAAAGGGATCGATCCTGTTTTCTTCCAGAATCGAAATTATTCAAGTTTTGACAAAAACCAATCGATCCTCTCCCTGTAAGGATTGATCCCCTCATTCAAGGGATTAATCACTTTTTCATACAAAATGATCTCCTCGCTCAATTTTCTAGAAAAGGGATCGATCGCCCTGCATAGGGGATAGATCCCTTCATTAAAAGGATTGATTGATTCTGAAACAGAAAGCTTTTTCTACTCGAAAACAAGTAAAAGGGATCGATCACCTAAAAAACAGATCGATCAGGTACATTACCTGGTTGATCGGGTAAGGTGTTTCAAGCACAAATTTGTGCCTTCTCCAACCTGAACCAATCAATTCCCCGAAGCCCAAAAACCTCCAACGGCTATATTTTGTCTGAAATTTTTGTAGGTTTGAGGCATTAAATGCAAAGCAACGGCTCTTAACTTCTTCCTACCTAAAAATAAAGCCTTTCACTGTAGATCAAGTATAACCAGAGCCAAAAGAACTTATTGCTATTCACCAACCAATCTACTCAAGCATTCAAACCTGTTCAAAGAGAGAAAAAGTGCAGAAACTTCTACCCACATTAGTTTTTCTTTATTTTCTTGTCTATACTATTGTGTACTTTAAATTAGCAAACACCAAACCTTTGAGAGGTTCTTAAAGTTTGCAAAACACTTCAAAAATTTTGTATTGTGAGTTTGTAAGCTTAAAAGGGAGGATAACGCTTAAGAGTGTGTAGTGTTGATTTTGTAAAGCTTTGAGAAGCTTGATTGTATTCTTTAACACATAGTAGATTCAATTCCTTGAAAAGAGAGGCTAAGGAAGATGATGTAGGTGCCTAAAGAAAGGACCAAACCTGTATAAATCTTGGTGTCAAATTCTCTATCCCTATCTCTTATTTACTTTCAATTATTGTGCTTATTTGGTTAGATAATTTGCTTAGCTAAATTTGTGCTTATTTAATATTGTTTTTGAAAATTTTTGTTAAAACCAATTCACCCCTTTCTTGGTTTATTCTAAGTCTTTGAGTTAACAATCGGTATTAAAGCTAGTACTCTTTTTTGTAGGTTTAACAACCTAAGAGTGATCCTGAAAATGACTCAAAGAAATATGGTAATCAATGTGGAAGAACCATCTTCAAGCTACAATAACTATAGTTGCCAACAAGAGGTGTGTCTCATGGTAAATGAAACAGTTGCAACATCTCTTGGAAGTAAAGGGCATTCAATTGTAAGACCCCCTCTCTTTGTTTGTGACAACTACTCCTATTGGAAGACTAGGATGAGGTTGTTCATTCAAGCTAATGATTATGAAGTTTGGAGGGTCATTGTAAATGGTCCTCAAATTCCAATGAAGATGGTGGATGGTAAAGAAGTGATCAAGCTAGATAGTGAATGGGATGTCAATGATATGAAGATGGCTCAACTCAATACCAAAGCAATGCATACACTCTTTATGCATTGAGGCTAAGTGAGTACAATAGAGTTTCTTTGTATGAAAATGCAAAAAAAATTTAGGATAAGTTAGCTATCACTCATGAAGGTACAAATTAAGGAAAAAAGATAAAAATTACCATGCTCACTCATGATTAAGAGTTATTCAAGATGAAACCAGATGAAGCCATTAGAGAGATGTCAAATCGCTTCACCGACATCATTAATAGTTTAAAGGCTCTTGGGAAGACTTACTCAAACGTGGAGATGGTGAAGAAAATTCTTAATAGTCTACCAAAGATTTAGGAAGCCAAAGTGATAGCCATTGAAGAGTCCAAAAATCCTCACACACTCTCTTTGGATGAACTAGTGGGTTTTCTCTTCACTTATGAAATGAAGATAAAAAAAAGATAAGAATCAATCAAGAAAGGTGGCATTGCTCTCAAATCTACCATTCAAGAAGATGAAAAAACTTTTAGACAAGATGAAAATGATGAAAATGAAGAGATGGCCATGTTTGCAAAGAGATTTAAGAAGTTCATGAGGATGAACAAGTTCTCAAGTAAAAGAAGATCACAAAGGGAGATGACTAAAGAAAAATCAAATAGAAGAGAAAGGGATCAAATTATCTGCTATGAATGAAACAAATCAGGTCATATTAAATTTGATAATCCTTTGTGGAAGAAGCAAAACATGACAAAGCCAAAGAAAAAAGTAATGGTAGCAACATAAAGTGATAGCGACTTTTTTTATGATGAATCAAATGAGAAAGAAGTAGCCAATCTATATCTCATGGCTCTTGATGAGCCCAAAGTAACTTTTAATCCATATGATTTAAATTCATATACATTTGATGAACTACAAGATGTCTATGATGAATTAGCCATAGAATTTGAGAACATGAGCATGAAATATAAGAAAATGGTCTCTAAGTTGAAACTAGAAAATAAATCCTTGACTAAAGCAAAAGAAGACTTAAAAAAGGAAGTTGGGCTCTTAAAGTTGAATGTCAATGACTTGACTAAGAAAAATGAAAATTTGCATAATTCATTTTCTAGATTTTATATGGGACATCAAAAGCTCAATGACATGCTTGAAACACAAAGAGCATTCTTTGATAAAGATGGACTAGGCTATATAATGGTGGCAACAAAGAGATTCATTTAAAAAATTTCCTTGTTAAGCCAAATGATTCATCTGGTATATATGCACATTGTCATAAATTGGGTCATTCTATACAATAATATTCCTTAAAGAAAGTCACTTATAGAGGTAAGCTCATTAGGAGAGTGTGGATTCCAAAAAGAGTTAGCACATCTTAAGATGAGATTATTATAATGAAGTGGATTCCAAAATGCACAAAAATTGTTAGTACTAATACTCAAGGACTCAAGAAAATTTGGGTACCCAAAACAAAATTTTAATTATGTTTTTGTAGGTGAATGAGCATTGCTACAAAGCCAATTCAAGTAAGAACAATCCATGGTACCTTGATAGTGGATGCTCAAAACACATGACCAAAGACAAAACTCTTTTTAAGGACTTGAAAGCTAAAAGTGAAGGAGATGTTACATTTGGTGACAACTAAAGGCTAAATTGAAGGGATTGGCTCCATTGGTAACAATTCCTCTACTACTATTGAAAGTGTTTTACTTGTGAAAGGACTTAAGCATAACTTACTCAACATTAGTCAATTGTGTGATAAAGGATTTAGGGTTGTGTTTGAATCCATGTGTTGTCAAGTAATTGATATCAAAACTAACAAACTTGTTTTTGTTGGACATTTTCAAGGAAATATTTATGTAGTGCATCTAGATGATCTATCCTCTAAAAATGTTTGTTTTATGGCTCAAAAAGAAAATGAGAGTTAGATTTAGCATAGAAGACTTAGACATGCGAGTATGCATGTAATTTCAAAACTTTCTCAAAATGATTTGGTTGTTGGTTTGCCGAAATTGAAATATGAAAATGACAAGGTTTGTGATGCATGTGCTCAAGGAAAACATAAAAGAATTTCTTTCAAACCTAAGAATTGCATTTCAACTACTAGGCCTCTTAAACTACTTCATATTAATCTTTTTGGCCCTACTAGAATAATGAGTCTTGGTGAAAAATAATATGGGTTTATTATTGTTGATGATTTTACTAGATTCACATGGGTTCTCTTTTTGCATTCAAAGAATGAAGCTTTGGAAAAATTCATCACTTTTAGCAAACAAATACAAAATGAAAAAGGTTATTCAATTACTAGTATTAGAAGTGATCATGGAAAAGAATTTAAAAATCTTGGTTTTAATATATTTTGTAGTGAAAATGGTATTAGCCACAAATTTTTCTCTTCTAGAACTTCTCAACAAAATGGGATAGTAGAAAGGAGAAATAGAACTTTAGAAGAAATGGCTAGAACCATGCTTTGTGAAAATAATTTACCTAGATATTTTTGGGCGGAAGCCATAAACACTTCTTGCTATATTATAAATAGAGCTATGATTAGGCCAATTTTGAAGATAACTCCCTATGAGCTTTTTAAAGGAAAAAGGCCTAATATAAGTTATTTTCATCCTTTTGGTTGCAAATGTTTTATTTTGAACAATGAAAAAGACGATCTTGGAAAATTTGATGCAAAAAGTGATGAAGGGATTTTCCTAGGATATTCTTTGAATTCAAAAGCTTATAGAGTTTTTAATAAAAGTATATTAGTGGTTGAAGAATCTATACATGTTATTTTTTATGAGTCTAACCCACTTCCAAGAAAGGTGCCTTTTGATGATGATGATATAGGTATATTTCAAGAATGTATCAATGATGCACCACATGACATTGAAGAGAACAATCAAAAGGAAGATGATGAGTTTCTAGAGGAGCCATAACATATAGAGAGCCAAATCGTTATAGAGAAAGGAGATATGTCAAAGATAATGAAATTATAGGTGATCTAACTCAAGGGGTAAGAACTAGATCTTCTTATAATGTGTGTGATTATGTTGCTTTCTTATCTTATATTGAACCAAAAAATATAGATGAAGCCTTAGGAGATGATCATTGGATATTGGCCAGATAAGAGGAATTGAACCAATTTGAAAAAAACCAATATAGAATCTTGTACCTAGGCCTAGTGATCATCCTACTATAGGCACAAAATGGGTTTTCAGGAATAAAATGGATAAGCATGGGAATGTTGTTAGAAACAAAGCTAGATTGGTAGCTCAAAGGTATAGTCAAGAGGAAAAAATTGATTATGATGAAACCTATGCCCCTGGTTGCAAGGTTAGAGGCCATTAGAATGTTGCTTGCATTTACATGTTTTAAAAATTTTAAGCCTTTTCAAATAGATGTCAAGAGTGCATTTCTTAATGGTTTTATAAATAAAGAAGTGTTTGTAGAGCAACCTCCCAATTTTGAAAATCCACAATTTTCAAATCATGTCTATAAATTGACAAAAGCATTGTATGGTTTAAAACAAGCTTCTAGAGCTTAGTATGAAAGATTGTCAAATTTTTTTATTGAAAATGGTTTTAATAGAGGGAAGATTGATACTGTACTTTTTATTAAAACATAAGGTAAGGACATTCTCATAGTGCAAATTTATGTTGACGATATCATATTCGATGCTACTAATGAAGTTTTTTGTCAAGAATTTGCTAAAATTATGCAAGGTAAATTTGAAATGAGCATGATAGGAGAACTCACATTCTTCTTGGGACTACAAGTAAAGCAAACAAAAGATGGCACCTTCATCAATCAAGCTAAATACATCAAGGATTTGCTCATAAGGTTTGGATTGGGAAAATCAAAGCTTTGTTTAACACTTATAAGCACTTTAACAAAACTTGACAAAGATGAATGAGGTAAATGTGTTGACTCTAAATTATATAGGTCTATGATTGGTTCATTGCTATATCTCACAGCAAGTAGACTCGCTATTATGTTTAATGTATGCTTATGTGCTAGATTTCAATCTTTACCTAGAGAATCACATTTATCTACTGTCAAAAGAATTTTTAGGTATCTTAAAGACACCCCTAATTTAGAATTATAATATCCAAAAGGTTCATCTTTTACTTTACATGCCTATTCTGATGCGGATTTTGGATGGTATAAAACTGATAGAAAAAGCACTTATGGTACTTATCAATTGTTTGGAAATATGTCATATCATGGTTTTTTAAGAAACAAAATAGTGTTGCTCAATTTATAACCGAAGCTGAATATGCGGTGGCCGAAAATTATTATGCTTAAGTTTTATGGATTAATCAACAATTGGAAGATTTGGGAATAACCATAGATCATATTCCCATTAAATGTGACAATATTGTGCCATCAATCTCACTAAAAATCCAATTCAACACTCTATAACCAACATATTGAAATTAGGCATCATTTTATTAGAGATCATGTTAAAAAAGGTGATATTGTGCTTGAATATACTGATATCTTACATCAACTAGCTGATATATTCATAAAACCTCTTGATAAGGATAGATTTTATGCAATTAGAGGTGAACTTGGCATGATGAATGCTCCTTGAAATGAATCTCTTGATGTTATGATGAATGGTGCACTCTTGATTGATCAAATGTATGTTTATCTAATTTTTTTTTAAGTTTGTGTATGATTGTATGATGCATGTTTGAATGATCATGTTGCATGGTTTTTAAATCTTTTAATAAAAAAAATTGCTACAGTAAAAACCAATCGATCCCCTTTAGAATGGATGATTGGTTACTTACCCCGTAGCCAAATAAAAGGGAAAACATATAGGACTGATCAATCTCCCTTTAGACAAGATTGATCGAGTGCACAACCAGTAGCTAAATTAAGTTGAAAACGTGCAAAATCGATCGATTTCCTTCAAAACCAATTGATCGATTCCATGCAAGAACCATAACTGATCGATCTTCCATCTTAGCCAATCGATTGGGTCATGCTTCTTGATATTATGCGTGTTATTTTGGTGTGATAAAATTGGGTTTTCTTCTAGTTTGGCTAATCATTTCAACTTTTTTCTCCTGTTCATCTTCTTCCCAAACTCATCTTCTTCAAACCCTAAACACTCTCACTCATTTCTAACCCAAAATTGATCCTTCTTAGCTACATCTTTTGCAAATTCCTTCACTTCAACTTGATTTCTTGCCAAAATTTCTCCTTGAAACCCATCAAATCACACAAAAATTGATACCTATCTTTTCTCACTCTAAAAATTGATCTACCACAGTCACTCATCCTTCTTGCATCTCTCACATATATCTTACTCCTCATCACCTATTATTGCCAATTCACTCATCAATTTCACTTCAACATGGCCCCAAAAACCAAAGTGTTGGAAGAAGGAATCCCTCAAGGGAGGCTTCAAGCTCATCAATGAAGCCTTCTTTCAATCAAAATTTCAACAATCCAGATGTAAAGAAACTGTATGAGACTCATTTTACACATCGAGAAGTGAAGCATGGAAGAGTAATCTCACTAGAATTCCTTCAATCTATAGAATTCTCCTACTTGCATGCTTTTGAAAATTTTGGATGGCTACATTATTTGTGCATTGATGGTCTATTATTTAAAAATTTAGTAAAAGTTTTTTATAGCAATGCTAGCTGTGTTTAGATTGAAGTATCAAATAGGTACCACCTTGATAGATTCAGAACATATGTGATGGGGAAAGAAATATTAGTTACCAAGCAAATACTAGCTGAAGCTTTTATGTTAGATAATGAGGGGAAAACAAATCCTAGATGTGACATGGTACAACTTGCTCAAGATAATTTTAGAAATCACAATCTACAAGTTACTCTCACTCAAGCTTCTAGATTATCCATGCATGATAGGTTGCTACACCTCATTGTCACTCATGTGTAGCACCTTTTGGGACACAATACTCCACCATTAGGAAGCAAGATTATTGGTGAATGTACAAGATCAAGCATGAACAAAAACCAAATTTGGTGTATTTCATTTTTAATGATATGATGAGGATAGTTCAAAATAAAGATTATACCTTGGTATATGAGTATGCCATAAGTAATCTTTTGAGGCATTTGGATGTGAATACTAGATGAGACAAAAAGGTGGTATTCAATGACCCATTTAATGTTCTTGGGGTTCCTACATTGCATAGCATGGGGTATGTTCAAAATGTAGCTGGATTATGAGTTAAAAAGTCTGATATTAGAGCTGCACAAGAAGATGGGGAAGAGCAAAAATCTTTAGATATGCCTGAACCCCAAGGAGAACCTACTACCCCACCATTTAATACTCAAGGAGCCTTAGAAATGCTTTTGCTTCAAATGAACAACCTGCATTCAATCGTTGGAACTATGAACACTAGATTGGAAACTATGGAGGAAATTCAAAATGAGATGGTAGCACAAGTTTGCCATCTTAGAGCTGACATTGAGCAAATAAGGTCTACACTTCAACATATAGGGCAGCCTTTCCCTCACTCTCTTTATCCTCATCAATCTTCTCATTCTCCAACTCTTTCTCAATGAGCTTTACTAGTGCCATTCCTTATGTTTTCCCATATCTTTGCATGTTGTAAATCTATCTTTGCATTATGGTTTGTAAACTTTGGTACTTGATATTTATACTAATAAAATTTATCTTTCATTCTCATATGGCTTATAGTATTGTGACATTGATGTATTGTTTGATGATTGATATGAACTTAAATGGCCTTGAATTGATTGTTCCCTCATTTTGTTTTACTTCATCCTTTTTGCTATGACAAAAAATAAGAGAAATAATGCTATGAAAAATTGCTTTGATGATCTTAATAATATTGATGGTTTTGGTGACATTGGTTTTGCTTAGTTGCCTTAAAATTTATGCTTAAATTCAGGGAGAGTATATTGTTATTCAGGGGGAGCTTGTTTTTCAAAAGGAAAAATGTTTTTAAGCAAAATTTTCACTTGGTTTTGTCATATCAAAAATGGGGAGGTTGTTGGCCTTGAATTGATTAAGAGTTTTTATTTGACAAAACAAAAATTTGCCTAACTTGAATCAATCTCTTCTAAGCTTAAATTGAACATTTTTCCACCCTTTTATCTTGTCAAAATCCATTTAAGAACCAAAACAAGTCAAATTCTCAAAACAAAACCTGATTAGTGCATGTTTTGATAGAAGGGATCGATCCCCTAGCAAAAGAGTTCGATCCTATTTTCTTCTAGAATCGAAATTCTTCAAGTTTTGGCAAAAACCAATCGATCCCCTCCTTGTAGGGATCAATTGGTTAGGGTTTCAAGCTGACCAGATCGATCCCCTCATTCAAGGGATCTATCACTTTTTCATACAGAATGATCTCCTCGTTCAATCTTTCAAAAAAGGGATCGATCCCCCTACATAAATGATCGATCACCTAGGTAAGGGATCGATCCCTTCATTAAAGGGATTGATCGGTTCTGAAACAGAAAGCTTTTCCTACTCGAAAATAAGCAAAAGGGATCAATCCCCCCACAAAAAGGATCAATCACCTAAAGAATAGATCGATCAGGTACAATACCTGATTAATCGAGTAAAGTGTTTCAAGCACAAATTCGTGCCTTCTCCAACTTGAACCAATCGATCCCCTAAAGGAGGGGATCGATCCCCTGAAGCCCAGAAACCCCAAACGGCTATATTTTTCTAAAATTTTTGCAGGTTTGAGGCAATGCAAGGCAATGGCTTTTAACTTCTTCCTACCTATAAATAAAGCATTTCACTACAGATCAAGTGTAATAAAAGCCAAGAAAACTTATTGCTATTTACCAACCAATCTACTCAAGCATTCAAAACTGTTCAAAGAGAGAAAAAGTGCAGAAACTTCTACCCACATCAATTTTTCTCTAATTTCTTGTCTATACTATTGTGTACTTCAAATTAGCAAACACTCAACCTTTGAGAGGTTCTTAAAGTTTGCAAAACACTTCAAAAATTATGTATTGTGAATTTGTAAGCTTAAGGGGGAAGATAACCCTTAAGAATGTATAGTGTTGATTTTGTAAAGCCTTGATGTATTCTTCAACACATAGTGGATTTAACTCCTTGGCAAGAGAGGCTAAGGGAGAGGACGTAGGTGCCTAGAGAAAGGACCGAACCTCTATAAATCTTGGTATCAAATTCTTTATCCCTATCTCTTATTTACTTTCAATTGTTGTGTTTATTTGGTTAGATAATTTGTTTAGCTAAATTTGTGCTTATTAAATATTATTTTTAAAATTTTTTATTAAAATCAATTTAGCTTCGTTATTGTTTATTCCGAGTCTTTGAGCTAACAATAAGGAATATAATTATCTTTTAAATTAATAATTATTTAAATAATAAGATTTAATAATTTAAACTATTTAAACTTGTTTGGTAAACATATTTATTATTTAAATCTCCAACTATTTCAAAATATTCAATTTATAAGATAAGGGTCATAATTTATTGACATTCAAAAAATTAATAAGCATGAGATTTGAAAAAATAAAATCTATTTACCTTATAAGTTCAAATAGTTATGACTATTTCAACAATTATCTATTTAAAATCATTACTAATTATTCAAATAAATTACAATTGTTATTAAATAACAAACTCTTTATTATTATTTTGATTGAATTATATATTAATAAGTTTAAATATTATTGACTTTTAGGTATTTGTTAATTAACATTATAATATTATAAATTTTTGAATATATTATAATTTAAAATGATAATTATTTTAAATATATATAACATATATTTATTATAATTTAATTACTAATAATAATATTAATGATTATTAATAATTTTTATAATCTGATAATTATACATTATACATTCATTTTACTGCATACTAATAAAATTTATTAGTACATATGAATAGATAACTTGCTTATCAATATTATTAATTAATAACTAATAAATCATTAGTATTATAATTCAAATAGTCTATTTATATTATAATTAGTTAACTTAATTATATTATTTTAATAAATTAATAAATAAAATCCTCTAATTAAATAGATATATCAAGTTTATTTTAATTATAATTAATTGATAATTGTTCAAATAGTCATAACTATTTATAATATAATTAATTAATAATAATATTTAATTATAATGATTAATATTAAATTAGTACAATCTAATTTAATATAAATTATCATATGATTGAATATTATATATTTATATTAATATAAATAATAAATTTAGTAAACTATTCAAATAATACTATATAAATATAATTATAATTTAATAGTTATTTTATATATTATTTAATACTATATTAATAGGTCATAAATTAGTATATAATATAATTTGTATTTAACTATTAAATTAAACACATAAATTATTAAAATATATTATAATTATTTAATGTCTATTTAATAAAATATTTGAAGAATATTATTCAAATATAATAATAAATATAAATAGTTAAGATATTTATTAAATTTTCTTATATGATATTTATTATTTATATATTAATAATAACTATAAATTATTTTATTAGTATAACTAATAAATATTATTATTTATAATAATATTATATTAGTATATTATTGATTAAACTTATTTGTTAATTAATTATAGTAATGTTTATTATAACTAACAATGAATAATAATTGTTCAAATTATTGTTAAATAATTTATTAAAATATTAATTAAAATTATCCAATAATTATTTATACTTATTAATTATAATTATAATTATTATAATCTCTATTATTAATAATTGATATTTATAATAATTTAATAAATTTTAAATTAATATATCCGTAATAATAATTTGATATTTATTAATATCAACTATTAATAAATTTATTTAATAATAGAATTATTATTTCCTTCTATTATAATTATTGGATTAGAATAATATAGTATTAAATTAGCAATATTCGATAATTATATTATCAAATAATTAATTTATTTAAAATAGATAATTAATAGAACAAATAACAATTGTTTATTATTTAAATTTTAAATTAATTTAACTAATTATATAGTACTATATATTAATTGAAATAAATAATATATAATTGTTGTTTATAATAGTAAATATTACTTAAAATAGTTAATAATATTTTGAAAATTATTTTTTATTTAATTTACATATTATTATAATTAATTTACTAATAAATTAGATATTATTATACTATATTTATAAATGAAGATTAAATATTATTAATTAAATTAAATTAATATTATTAATTATTATTATTATTATATATTATTATAATTAATTTTATAGTATATTAATGAAATATTAATAATAATAATAATTATATAATTACTAATATAATAATATTATATGTTTATAATTATAATTAATATCATAAATTAAAATAATTTAAAATTGTTTATAAGCATTTATTATATCTCTTTCTAATTTTTTAACACTAAATAATATTGATATTATTTTATTATTTTATATTTTGTATATAAATATCTGAATTGTATATAATTAATTTAATTAATTAATTAATTAATTTAAAATTAACAAATATTAATAAATATATATTCATTACAAATAAAAATATTTGTAATAATTAATATTATTATATAAATATGTTATAATATATTATTCGTAACAATCATTTAATTAAATAATTATATTTATTATTATATTTATTAATAAGTATATAATTAAATATATATTAAATATTATTAATTAATTATAATAAAATGTGTATTAAATTAATTATAATAAATAATTTGAATAACTTATTAGTTTTTATAATCAAATGTAAAAACTAATAGTCATAACTAATTGAATAAGTAAATTATATATTAATAGATAAACTAATATAACATAGATTCATATTATATAATGACAAAATAATTAATATTTTAAAACAATTAAATTATTAAAAATTTCCTAAATTTATAATATTTAGTATTTTAATATTTAAATAATATTTAAATTGTTTATAAAAATTCTTATTAATAAATAATTAATAATTATTGTACAAATAATAATAATTGAATTAATTTGTAACAAAATAGACTATTTATTATCAATAAATAAATTTATTTCAAATAATTTAAACATATAATATTTTATATATTTATAAAATATTATAGGAACAAATTCAAATAGATAAACTTATACATTCAAAAATAATTGTTTTATGACAAAACAAAAAGTACTAACAATTTTATTTCAAATAAGCTTGTATGTTGAAAAACAATTGTTTTATGACAAAATGAAAGGTAATAACGATTTGAAATAGATAATTATTCAAATGACCATAATTATTTAAACTAAATTAGTAAACTGATTTATTTTTTAAATCTCTTTATTTTCAAAATATTAAGAAAAGTAGTATTATTTTATTTTGGATAAACTTTTGTGAACTAAAACAATTGTTTTATGACAAAACAAAAATTCACAACGATTTTAAATAGATAATTGTTCAAATAGTCAATAATAATTTATTGTTATTAATAAATTCATGATGATTGTAATATTTTATAAATAGTAAGTTACAAATTAATTGTTATGATTTCCTTTTATTTATTAATATTTATAATATAATTTAGTATTTAATTATATGAATTAATATTATTATATAATTAATAATTATATTAATTAAAATTTAAACTAGTTTATTTTATAATTTGATATTAATTTATTAATTTTTATTTATTAAAATTATAATAAATAAGCAATTGGATAGGAGTATAAATCTTTCACCAACCATCTCAGCAAAGACAATTAGATCGCTAAATTTTTGTTGAAGGAAGGGCAAGGAGTAATTTATAGGATGTGTTCAGTTGTTTTTTGTTTGGATCATAAATCACTTTTGTGGAAAAGAGAAAATATCATTTCAGCCATTCTTTGTCCATTTCGTTCCCATCAAAGAGTTTGTCACGAAAGAATGGCGGAGGGATTGGACAAAATGTCAACGGATGGCATTCTTTCTAAAGCTTACTAGTAAAGATGTAACATGGAAAGCATTTTGGATGATTCCCACAACCATTTCGTATAGTTGTAGAGATGACTCGTGGGTACAATTGCAGATAATTATTAATAATTATAATAATAATTAACTAAATTAATTATTCTATTATAATATTTAAATTATTACTTAATATCTCTTAATTATTTATTTTAATACTATTGTTAAATAGTAATTAATTGTTATTATTAATTAAGTTACTATATAATAATCATAATAATTAAAATTTATCCTAATAATTTTTTTTAATTATTATTTAAATTACTAATATTATAAAAATATTAATTATTTTTAGTTTAATAATCATAACTATTTATTAAATGGTAATAAATATTAAAATTTATATTCTATTATTAATAATTATTAACAATTGTTTTAGTTCATAAAAGTTTATCCAAAATAAAATAATCCAATTAAAATTTAACATATATTAATATAAAAGCAATATTTAAACTATTGCAAAATATTAATATACATATTACGATAATTTGCAAAATATTAATAAAGTAATATGTTAATAGATTAATAAATTAGTATTATTTTATTCTGAACAACCTCGTATGATAAAAAACAATTGTTATATGACTAAAGAAAAGGTAATAACGATTTGAAATAGATAATTATTGAGATGTCCATAATTATTTAAACTGATTCGATAAACAAATTCACTTTTTAAATCACTTATAAATTTTTTAAATATTAATAAATTAGTATTATTTTATTCTAAATAAGCTTATATGAATTGAAACAATTGTTTTATGACAAAACAAAAGGTCATAATGATTTTAAATAGACATTTATTCAAATAGTTGTTAACTATTTGAATTTGTTTAGTAATCAAAATTATATTTTTAAACTCTTGCTTATTAACTTTTGAAATATTAAGAAATTAGTATTATTTTATTTTGGATAAGCTTTTTATGAACTGAAACAATTGCGAATGTTAAATAGATTTATTTTTTCAAATATTTTTCTTATTAATTTTTTGAATGTTAATAAATTTGGATTATTTTATTCTGAATAAGCTTGCAAGATATGAAACAAATATTTTATGACTAAACAAAATATCATAACGATCTAAAATAGATAATTATTCTAATGGTTTTAACTTTTTGAACTGATTCTACAAGCATATTTATTTTTTAAATCTCTTACTTATTAATTTTTGAAATATTATTAAATTAGTATTATTTTTAACCAAATAAGCTTCTATGATTAGAGATAATTGTTTTATGACGAAACAAAGATCTTAACAATTGATAATTGTTCGAATAGTCAAAACTATTTAAACTGGTTCAGTAAACAAATTTATTTTTTAAATCTCTTATTAATTTTTGAAATATTAATAATTAGTATTATTTTATTTCAAATAAGCTTGTATGATCAAAAACAATTATTTTATGACAATACAAAAGGTCATAATGATTTGAAATATTAACTGATTCAGTAAACAGATTTATTTTTTTAAATTTCTTACTTATTAATTTCAAAAATATTAATAAACTAGTATTATTTTATTTCGTCTAGGCTTGTATTAACTGAAATAATTGTTTTATGACAAATCAAAATAATTAAATTATTCGAACAACTATTTATTTAATCAATTAATAAATAAACATATTTAATTTTTAAATCAATTACTTAAATAGTAAAAATTAAACAATAAATTTAGTAACAAAATATTTAATAGATAATTATTAAATATTGTAATAAATAGATATAATATTGATATAGCTATTATCTATTTTTAATCAAGAAGCCAAAAATAATAATATATTATATAAATATACAATCCATTAAATAGATTTAATAATTAATAAATTATTAATTATCATGTGAATCAATAATTGGTTATAACGATTTAAAATAGATAATTATTCAAATAATAATAACTATTTGTACTTGTTTGGTAAATAGATTTTTTTTTTAAATCTCATTTTTATTAATTTTTTGAATGTTACTAAATTTGCATTAATTTATTCTAAATAACCTTTTATGAACTAAAACAATTGTTTTATAACCAAATAAAATATCAGAATGATTTAAAATAGATAATTATTCTAATAGTCTTAACCATTTGAACTGATTTGATAAACAAAATTTTTTTAAATCTCTTAGTTATTAATTTTTGAAATATTATTAAATTAATATTATTTTAATCCAAATAAGCTTGTACGAACAAAACAATTGTTTTACGACAAAAGAAAAGGTCATAACGATTTAAAATAGATAATCATTCATATAGTCTTAACTATTTCAACTGGTTTGGCAATTAGATTTTTTTTTAATTTTCTTGGTTATTAAGTTTTAGAATATTAGTAAATTAGTTTTATTTTATTTCGAAGAAAATAGTATAAACAGAACCAATTGTTTGATGATAAAATAAAAGGTTATAACAATTCGAAATAGATAATTTTTAAAATAGTCAAAACTATTTGAAATGGTTTGGTAAGCAAGTTTACTTTTTAAATCTCTTACTGATTAATTTTTTAAATATTAATAAATTAGTATTATTAATGATATTAATAACAATTTATTTTAATAATTAATTTTAACCATAATTCTTTCAAATCAAATTAACTTATTTAATATTTATATCAATTAATTCAATAAATATATATTTGTTAATATTAATAAATGAATATAATCATTAATAAATTAAATATTTAATAATTAATAATTTATATATTTATATATTTAAATTAATTTATATTAGTTAAATTAATATAAAATTAAATAATACAGTTAATAAATATGGTTATTTGATATTATTAAAATCAAATAATAAATTTAAATAGATATTATAATTGTATAGATTATACTAAATTATATAATCTATACAATTATTAAATTAATTAAATATTTAATTAATTTATAAATAATTATTAAAATTACTAGTTATATTTAATACTATAATAAATATTAATTTTAAATATTAAATCTAATTTATTTATATAATTAAATCAAATAGATTAATAAAAGTTAATCTATATAATTAATAATTAACAATATTATAATTTATTTAAAACAATTTATTTTAATATTTTAATATTTATTTTAATATGAAACCAGTCATATTAATTTCTTTAATTCTCTTTAATATTAATTTGAAAAATATTAATAATATTTATTTATTCAGATAAATAAATATTTTTAATTTAATTACTATTTGAATTAAAATATTTAATTATCTATTTTAATTGTGATTATATAACTATATTTTTTATTTAATATTATATAAAATATTTAATTTAACAATTAAATTAATTCAGTTATTAATATTTATAAATTAATATAATATTTAATTATAATATTTAAGTATTAAATAAACTATTATTAATATATAAATTTAATAATAGTTTATTTAATTATATATAATTAAATAATTATTACTTAGTCATAAGTAAAAATCTAAGTGATTTAATAAAATGACCTTTTGTTTTGTCATAAAGCAATTGTTTTTGATCATCAAGCTTATTCGAAAAAAAATAATACTAATTGATTAATATTTCATAATTTAAGTTATTATAAAACAATTTGAAAAATTAGTATATTAATAATTATAATTATATTATAAATAATGCCATTAAGATATTATTAATATTATAACCAATTGTTTATTAAATAAATTATATATTAAGATTCTTATCATAATATCATTAATTGTGATATTATCTAATTATAATATGATATTTAATTATTAAATAATAAGATATTATATCTATTATAGGATTTTTATAATTATTAATTTATAATGTTTACTAAGATTATAAGTGGTCTGATAGATAATTAAAATATTAAATTAACTTAATATAAATTAACTATTTTATAAAATAATAGTTATCTAATATAACTATTATTAAAATAATAACTTATATAATAGTTATTTATATATTATTATTTATAAATAATATTTTATGAGTAACATTAAAATAGTTTAAATGAAATTATTCAATTGGATAATTTGAAATACTATACTTTTATAATCAAGTCCTTAAATGGAGGGATAACATACTTTTTAGAATCATTTTCGCTATCAAGTTCATCAGTGTTAATTGAATTTTTAAAATCAACCCTTTGATCATTATCATGATTATCTTCCTGTTCATTTAATTATCAAATAATTAATACTATACTTAATAATTCTTAGAAATAATTAAAATTAATAATATTAAATAATTATATAATATTCTAATAATATATATTATGATATTTATTCAAATGGTCTTAACTATTTGAATTGGCTTGAAAACTAGCTTTAATTTTTAAATCTCTTACTTAATAATTTTGAAAATATTAATAAAGTAGTATTAAAATATTGAAAATTAATATTTACAATATTCATAATATAGTTTAATTTGTTTTGTGTAAATAAATTGTGATTATTTATAATATTTCTATTATTATCTTATATAATATTCAATACTATATTTAAATATTTAAATGAATTTTAATGATAATTCATTTAAATTAAGTCATTAATTTATAATTTTACTAAATACTAAATAGTTAAAACTATTAACCTTTTATTTAGTCATAAAATATTATTTTAATGATATTATAAAATTATTAATATAAATTAATACTATAACTTATATATAATGATTATATTTGATAGATATAAATTATAATTATTAATTTATATGTGAAATATATTATATTTTAAATAATATCTATTATTTTTAAAGAGTCAATTATAATATATTTATAATTAATATTAATTATTATTAAGCTATTATTATATATAAATCGATATTTTATTATAATTATTATCTATTTTATTAAGATTATATATTATGAAAAATTAATTATTATAATAAAATTATAATCATATGTTATTACAATATATTCTTAATAAATTATTAGATATTAATATATTAATAAGCTTTAGTTAAATTAAGAATAATTTATAATAATAAATTATAATATATTAACACTATTAATAGCTATCCCCATATTTATAATAATATATCCAATTAAAAAAGTTTTAATACTTAAACATATATTAAGATATCTTAATACTATTAATAATGATTATTAATATAATATCATAACCTAATTATATTATGATATAATACATTGAGTAATATATTAGATTATTAATAATATATTTAATATTATACTATTAATGATTAATATAATATATTATACTAATTATCATAAATTAATAATTTAATATTAAATTGGATTGTTATTGGATTAACAATAATAATCCAAAAGTAGCTTATATTGATAATTGATATGAATATTAAATTATTGTTTACCCTTAGATTTAAAGATTAATAGTTAAAAGCATAAAAAAATTTTATGTGAGAAAGGCAGGTGATACTAATCCATCTCTGTGTGTGACTTTTACTAACTAGAAAAAATAGAGAACAAGACAAGAAATTAAAGCCTTTTCAATTGGGTAGATAAACCAATTATCCCCTCCTAAAATTTGATATATTAGAAATCTAATAGTATTCAATATAATATAATATATAAATTAATATATAAATTATTAATATGAATATTAATAACTATATAATATATATAGTTATTATATATTTTAATTATTTAATATCATTTATTATTTAATGAATAATTAATATTTAATAATTATTAATTAATGAATATTGATAATTTTAATTGAATTTATATATCATTGATATATCTATTTTATCTATTAAATAGAATAAAATAATTTTAAATTATTAAAATATTATTGATTATTGAATAAACAATTGGTTTATGACAAAACAAATGATCATAATGATTTGAAATAGATAATTGTTCAAACAGTCATGACTATTTGAAAGTGTTTAGAAAATAGCTTTATTTTCTAAAATTATACTTATTAATTTTTGGAATATTAATAAATTTATATTATTTTATTCAAAATACACTTGCATGAACAGAACTAATTGTTTTATGACAAAACAAAATGTCATAATGTTTTGAAATAGATAATTGTTTAGATAGTCATAACTATTTCAACTTGATCAGTAAGAAAATTCATTTTTTTAATTCTGTTACTCTTTAATTTTTGGAATATTATTTTATCTCAAATAGGCTTATATGTACTAAAGCAATTATTTTATTACAAAACAAAAGCTCACAATGATTTGAAATAGATTATTATTCAAATAGTCATGACTATTTGAACTTGTTTGGCAAACATATTTATTTTTTAAATCTTTTACTTATAAATTGTCGAAATATTAATAAATTAATATTATTTTATTTCGAATAAGCTAGTATGAACAAAAATTCATAATAATTTGAAATAAATAATTATTCAAATAGTCATAACGATTTGAACTTGTTTAGTAAACAGATTTATTTTTAAATCTTTTACTTATTAATTGTCTTAATTTAATAAATTTGTATTATTTTATTCAAAATAAGCTTGTATGAACATAAAAAATCATTTTATGACAAAGCAAAGGTTATAGCGATTTCCAATAAATAATTGTTCAAATAATTATAATTATTTAAACTTATTCAGTAAACAGATTCATTTTTTAAATCTCTTAATTATTAATTTTTAAAATATTAATAACTTAATATTATTTTATTTTGAATAAGCTTATATGAATTGAAATAATTTTTTTATGACAGAAGAAAATGTCATAACGATTTGAAATACATAACTATTTAAATAGTCATGACTATTTGATCTAGTTTAGTAAACATATTTAATTTTTTTACATTTTTTACTTATTAATTGTCAAAATATTAATAAATTTGTATTATTTTAATCCGAATAAGCTTGAATAAGTAGAAACTATTATCTTATAACAGAACAAAAAGTCATAATGATTTGAAATAAATAATTGCTTAAATAGTCTTAATTTGAACCAGTTTGATAAACATATATTTTTTAAAATTTTTATTAATTTTTGAAATATTAATATATTAGTATTATTTTATTTTAAACAAACTTATATGAACAAAAACATTAGTTTTATGACAAACAAAAGGTCATAACAATTTGAAATAGATAATTGTTCAAATAGTCATTATTATTTGAACTGGTAAGGTAAACAGAATTATTTTTTAATTCTCTTACTTACTAATTTTTGAAATTTTAATAGATTTATTTTATTTTATTCTAAATAAGCTAGTATGAATTGAAAATATTGTTTCACGACAAAACAAATGGTTATAATAATTTGAAATAGATAATTATTCATATAGTTTTAACTATTTGAACTAGTTCGGCAAACAATTTTATTTTTTAAATCTCTTAGTTATTAATTTTTAGAATATTATTAGATTAGTTTTATTTTATTTATAAATTATCTAAACTTATTATTTATAATTTAAAAATTAATAAACATATATCGTGAAATTTTTTTGATTAAATTATTTAATTATTAATTATTAATTTAAAAGATAATTATATTCCTTATAGTCTTAACTATTTAAACTTAAATTAGAATAATATTCAAATAGTTGTTTGTTCAACTTATTTTATTTTAATAAGTTTATTATTTTATCTAATTATAAGTTAAAATTGGTTACAAAACAAATGGCCATAATGATTTGAAATAGATAATTGTTCAAACAGTCATAACTATTTGGAATAAATTTAAACTTAAATTAGAATAATATTCAAATAGTTATATAAATATTAAACAATTAACAATTTCAAAAATTAATAAGTAAGAGTTTAAAAAATTGATCTGTTTACCGAACCAGTTTAAATAGTTATGACTATTTGAACAATTCTATACTTCATATCATTATAACCTTTTGTTTTGTCATAAAACAATTATTTCTATTCATACAAGCTTATTCAAAATAAAACAATAAGAATCTAATAATATTCAAAAAAATTAATAACTAAGGGATTTAAAAAATAAATTTGTTTGCCGAACCAATTCAAATAGTTAAGACTATATGAACAATTATCTAATTTAAATGGTTATGACCTTTGTCTTGTCATAAAACAATTTTCTCAATTCATACTAGCTTATTCGAAATAAAATAAAACGAATTTGTTAATATTTCAAAAATTAATAAATAAGAGATTTAAAATATAATTATGTTTACCTAACCAATTCACAAAATTATAGTATTTGAACAATTATATATTTCAAATCATTATTATTTTTTGTTTTGTCATAAAACAAATGTTTTTGTTCATATAAGTTTATTCAGAATAAAGTAATACTAATCTATTAATATTTCAAAAATTAATAAGTGATTTAAAAAATAAAATCTATGTATGAAACTAGTTCAAAAAGTTATAACTATTTGAGTAATTATTTATTTCAAATTGTTATGACTTTTTGTTCTATTATAAAACAATTGTTTCTATTTATACAAGCTTATTTGGATTAAAATAATACTAATTTGTTAATATTTTGACAATTAATAAGTAAAAAATTTTAAAAATAAATATGTTTACCACACTAGACCAAGTAATCGCAACAATTTGAATAATTATCTATTTCAATGACCTTTTGCTTTGTCATAGAAGAATTGTTTAAATTCAAATAAACTTATTCAAAATAAAATAATACTAATTTATTAATAATCCAAAAATTTATAATAAAGAGATTTAAAAAATGACTCTGTTTTCTAAACAAATTTAAATTGTAGACACCCAATCAGGTCCGGGCCCGGATCAATTGGGCCTGACCCGGATCAATTGGGCCTGACCCAGATCATTTGGGCCTGCCCCAAATGGGCAAGGCCCAATTGAATTTTTACTCGTATTTTTTATTTTTTATTTTTATTTTATTTTATTTTTTTTTCTTTTTTTTTTTTCTTTTTCTTTTTCTCTCTTGTGTATTTTATTATTTATTATTATGTATTAATATATGTATATATATATATATTTTTTTTTTTCATTAGAATAGATTTATATGTATATAGTTATATATTTATTATTATTATATTATTATTCTTATCTTTTTTTTAATTATCTGTTCTGATTTTTTCTGATTTTCAGATATTATTTGAAAATTTTTTATCTTTTGATTTATCTTTCCAATTATCTAGATTTTTTTTTAATTTTATTTTAATTTTTATTTTGGAGGGCTAGGATTCAAAGTTGAAGACTCCCACTCTGAAGGGGAATTCAATCAGAAGAGTCCAATTGGATTCAAAGACTGAATTCCCGTCCAAAGAGGAATTGGGATTGATCAGAAACTCCTGATCAATCCCTATAAAAGGGACCCCCCTGGAACAGTCAAGAACACACAGAAAAAACAGAAGCAAAAGCTACTGATTGAGAGAATAGGGGTGTTTAGAGAGCTAAGGAAAAGTTTAGGAGTGTTCTGGCAGTGAGAAAAATTTTTTAGAAAAATTTGGCGAAAAAATTTTCTGGAAATTTCTGGGAAATTTCCAGATTCCGGCGAAAATTCCGGCGACTTTTGAATTTTCCGGCGACAATTCCGGCGAACTTTGAAGTTTCCGGCGACAGACCCAATTTCCGGCGGAGAATCCCAGAAACCGGCGACCATCCGGCCAACTTCCGGCCAATTTCCGGCGAAATTCCCAGATTCCGGCGAATTTTCCAGAATCCGGCACTGGCGTTCTTCAAATTCTAGAGAGAAGGCAGAGAAGAAGGGAAGAAGAGAGAGAGAGGGGAGGAACGGTCTGCTGAAAAACGGAGGAAGGTGCCTTTTATACCCTCCCAAAACGACGTCGTTTTGGCTTTAAGTTAATAAGAGGATCCGCGCGTTTTGCCGAACCCGACCCGACCCGAAGCGTCGACCCGCTTTCTGACCCGCGCGTTTCAGCCCCTCCGAGCCGAGCCGAGCCGAGCCGAGCCGCACCAAGCCGAGCCGCACCAAGCCGAGCCGCTCCAGGTTTTTTTTTTTTTTTTTTTTTGATTTTTTTTTATTTGACTTTGATTTTGATCTTGATTTTTTTTTCTTTATTCTTTAATTAATCCGACGACGGAGCCTCTACAAGTAAAAACAGTAGTTTTTCTTGCATACTCCTGAGGTGAGGGAATTTTCTCAATTTTCTGCTAAAAGTATTAGAGTCAATTGAGAATAATTTCCGATAATTAATTACTTGGCTGATTTTGATTTTTTTTTCTTTAATTAATTCGACGACGGAGCCTCTGCAAGTGAAACAGTAGTTTTTCTTGCATACTCCTGAGGTGAGGGAATTTTCTCAATTTTCTGCTAAAAGTATTAGAGTCAATTGAGAATAATTTTCAACAACTAACTACTTGGTAAAATTTTAAGGCTTTTGGATAACACAAATTTAAGCTGGTACCATCTTTTGATGGGCGTTGTGAGGGTGCTATAACCTTCCTCACACGTAACCGAACTCCCGAACTCTGTTCTGGTTAAGCAGACCTGAACCTATTCTTTTAGGGACCCTTAAGCTTAGGTGTTCCCTAAAAGGGCAGATTCCTTAGGTGGCCAATCACACCTGGATAAAAAAAAGATTGGTGGCGACTCCCTAAAGTCAATGTCTGGCGATAGATCCCCGGATCTAGACGTTACGACAGCTTGGCGACTCCGCTGGGGACTTGAGAGTCAGGCCAGCAAATAATTTGTGTTATCTAAAAGCCTAATAAAATTGAACCATTTTTGTATATATATGTTATTGTTCATTCATGTTTATTTACTTTGTTAATTATGTCATTCATGTGCATGTGCATAACATGAGCTCTATACCCGAGCTCCGTCCCTCTAGGAGGGAGTAAAGTACCTATTGCTTTCGTGAGGTCTAATGCCTCCGTAGTGACTAGCGAAATACTCCCACTCAAATTGAACCTTTTCCGCTTGTAGCCTGTAATGGGTGAGGATTAGGGTGCCTTACTAGTCTGTGATGGACAAGGATGTAAGGAACAATTTGAGGACCTTTAGACTCTGACTTTAAAACTACATGTAGTGAACCTTAAGAGTGCCTAACCCTAAGATAGAGCCCTTTCTACCCAATGATAGATATGCCTTGAAATTAGGACACAAAAAGGGTGTTTGTCTAATCATTTTGATTGTTTAACTTTGTGTGTTATTTTTATTATATGTAACATTATGCATCAGCATCACTTTCGTTTCATCCACGGAACTAACCATGTTGTTTGTCTGATTGTATGCATCTGTATTCTTTTCATGATCATGTTTCAACACAATCATTTGCATTCATTTCATACTAGATTTCATTTAGAAAAATGTACATTTCATTTGTATATCAAAGCATCATACATAAGGCACAGCATAACATTTCTAATCATAAGTATGGTACTCAAGGTCCCAGGATAGCTCCATCTAGCGAAAACCCTGCTCATCCATACAACACAAGGTCCAGAGCAAGGCAAATGGAGGAAGAAAGTTCTCATAGATTTGAAAAGCTAGAAAAAGCTCAGGAGAAGATTGAAAATGAACTTAGCAAAATTCTGGAGGCCCTCAATAACATGAATAAGGGGAAAGGGGTTGAAGGAAATACAAGCCAACAAGTTCCCCATTTACAAGAAGTGGCTGACCCTTTGTACCCTCCAGGTTTTGGCCCACCTCAAGCCCAGTCTGCCCAAGAGGTCCCGCCACAACATTTCGCCTATCCTGGAATGCCATCAGCTTTCAACCCAGGGCAGTATAACAGCTATATAAATCCTGTCTTCACTGAAAAGGCAGCAGAACCAATTCCTGATCTAGAAGAGAAGGAGAAGGAAAAGATGAGAGTAGAGGCTGAGGAAAGTTCCAAGATT
This sequence comes from Durio zibethinus, assembly GCF_047325235.1. Taxonomy (NCBI): domain Eukaryota; kingdom Viridiplantae; phylum Streptophyta; class Magnoliopsida; order Malvales; family Malvaceae; genus Durio; species Durio zibethinus. The sequence goes on from NC_143174.1 coordinate 16,198,480, forward strand.
AGCATGCTAGAGCAGAGGCTAAGGGCTGTGGAAGGATTTAGCTGTTATGGGTCAGTTGATGCTGCTGGGCTCTGCTTAGTTCCTGATGTGGTTATCCCCTATAAATTCAAAGTACCGAAATTTGAAAAATATGACGGTACAAAGTGCCCTAAAACCCACATCACCATGTATTGCAGGAAGATGGCGGCTCATGCACATGATGAAAAACTCTTGATGCATGTCTTCCAGGATAGTCTTACTGGCTCTGCGGCCAGATGGTATGTTCAGTTGGATAGAACCCACATTCGCTCCTGGAGCGATATGGCTCATGACTTTATCAGCCAATATCGACACATCATCGATTTGGCCCCTGATCGTTTATCTTTGCAAAACTTGGAGAAAAAGTCAAATGAGTCTTTTAAAGAATACGCCCAGAGATGGAGGGATATAGCTTCACAGGTACAACCTGCTCTGACAGAAAAAGAGACCACAGTGCTATTTGTTAGCACTTTGAAACCTCCTTATTATGAAAAGATGATAGGGAATGCAACAAAGAATTTTGCTGACATGGTGATCTCTGGAGAAATTATTGAAAGTGCCATAAAAAATGGCAAGTTGAGAGGAGGAGAAACCAAGAAGGCATCAGAAAAGAAAGAAACTGAAGCTCAAGCTGTGAGCTTTGATAGACAACAATTCAGGGGTTATCAACCCTATCCATCTCAAGGTTACTCTCCATACTATCCCGCTGTGAATAATGCCTCATCCTACCCATACCAGCTAGCTCCCCAACCATCTTATTCATCCACTTATCGCCTTAACATTCAAGCTCCTGTAAGAACCCAAATCCGCCCTACTAACCCAGCCAGTGGCTCTCGAGAACAACGGACTACTCGAGAAAAACCTGTATTTGATCCAATCCCTATGACTTATACAGAGTTATATCGAGAGCTTTATAATAGCCATTTGATTGCCCCCAGCCATGTGGAACCACTTAAACCACCCTATCCAAAGTGGTATGATCCTACAGCCCGTTGTGACTATCATTATGGAATTACTGGCCATTCTACTGAAAATTGCACTGCTTTAAAGTATAAGGTGCAACGGTTGATCAATGATGGAATGGTAAGTTTTGATCAAGGAAAAGCAACAACACCTAATGTTAGTGTACTGAGCGAAAGTCAAGAACAGAAAGGATCCGGAGATTCACAATGAATTGAGGGGCAAGATGTCAATGGAGATAAGGCTGGTTGAAGGTTTCTTCTGTCATTTTGGGATTTCTTTTCAAAAATGTTAGATTTTTTTTTTTAATATGACTTCACTTGTTATCATTTTAATAAAGGCAAGTCAATGCATTTCATTACATTTTTCTCTTTCACTTTACCATTATTCCATGCCTTGTTACCTTCCATAACTTCACACTCCCATTCTTAAATTTCAGATGATGAATATTTAGACAATGATAACAATAATTCTGGAATTTAATTTTGAGAACTCATTCACAGAGGAGATGATTTGAGCGAAAATAAAGAGGGTAAGCCATCACCAGAGATGAAAGAGATATATCTTGAAGGTGTGCAATATTTTATACAAGTTCATGAGCTCTGTTCAATAGATGATGTTCAAGAAAGGTATTCACAATTGAAATGAAAGATGGCCATCTTTCTTTTACCATTTGAAAAACCATTTATTGTTACCCCCTTGAGCTTATCATTTTTTTTAGAACCCCAACCAAGGATCACCCTCTACACTGGAGGGTAATTTTTGAAAAAAAAAAAAAAAAAAAAAAAAAACCACAAAAGGTCTCAAAGATGAAAAGAGAAAGAAAAGCAAAAGAAAAAATAAATGCCACATATGACTTGGGGCAAAATAATGAGAATCCTTTGTGTGAGGAAAGAAAAAATAGTGAAACGATGTGGGGCAAAATGCCAAGCTGTATCAAATGATCCTTCGGTCTTGAACCTTTTTAATACATGTTTTAAGCCTATTATATCCATTTTTTTTTATGACCCTTCACCTTAGCCTACATTACAACCTTGGAAAGTCCATTTGGATCAAATGTGAATACCCAACTTGAATGATCATATGTTGAGCGAAGGCATGCTCATGATGAAGCAATGGAATCATGCTACATTACCTTAAAAGTTTGATGTATGAAGGATGTCAATAATAGGTGAAGAATGAAAAAAAAGATGATAAAAAAAAAAAAAGAAAGAAAGAAGAAAAAATGAGAAAATGAAAAAATGAAAAAATGAAAAAAGAGATCCGAATTGAAAACCTGAAAGGGTGATTTTGGTACCCAAAAAAAAAAAAAAAAAAAAGATTCAGGTCAAATGGCTCACATGAATGAAAGATCAAAGACATCTGAAGATCCCTTAAAGACTGGGGCAGAGTTCGCCAAGCCCAAGATGACTTCAACAGTAAATGAATGAGCTTTTGAAAAAGAATCCTAGATTAATGTTGAAAATTGTCTAAATATTCATCATTTGGACATACCATTTACCTTAATGACATCCAATTTATTTCCTTTCCCATTTATTTTCTACCAAAATAGATCTCCATTGATTATCTTTACCATAATTCACTTTCTGTCCTCTTATTGTTACACCCTTAGAATGAATTGAGAAAATGCTTGATTGCATTGTATTTGTCAAAATTTGAAATGATAATGAATGAATGAACATGTACTTAAAAGAATCTTACATTCATTTGAAAAGAAATCTAAGATGATGAAGAAATGGTAGAAACCTAAAAGAGATGATGGGGCAAATCTGGAAAAGTGATGAATTGATTGATATGACTTGCAAGTTATGATTGAATGATGAAGACAATCAGTGGATAGAGTTTGTTTTTGAATGGTTAATGCTGAGACAGAGTAATGACCCAATGATGGTGGATGAAACTTGTTTTGAAAATTTGTTATTGCTGAGAAATTCATTGAATGATGGTCAAGTGATGATCGATTGATGAAACTTATTCCAAAGTATTGAAAAACAGAACAAGGAAGAATCTGAGTGGAAGAGACAATTAAGAGCTACACTGGTTCGATCTTAGAAGAGCAGTGCAATTGGATCCTTGAGGAATCAAAGGGCTTGACACCCAAGAAAAAAAAGAGCTTGAGAAACTTGAGTACCATACATTGAACAGGAATTAATTGGCCAACATTTGCATAGCATGCATTGAAAATCATGCACATTGCATAGCATACACTACTTTCAGGAAAGTATAGTGTACAAATTCAAGAAGCAAGGGTGTTCCAACATCCCACATGAAAAAGACAGATATGAAAAGACTTTGCAAGTTTGAGAAGAAACTTGTCAGGTAAGTTCCTAATCCTCGAAATAGGATGTCTCTTGGTATCAGGGTTGATTTATAAGACCTTTGGGCATAATCTCCTGAAATCCCTTCAAACACAACTTTCAACTCCTTCGGACATGATTGTCTAGGAGTATTTACTTTTCCAAGTTCGTTGCCTCTGTTTAGAGGAGCAATTTATTTTTCAAAGTTCCGTTGCCTCTGTTTAGAGGAGCAATTTACTTTTCAAAAGTCGTGGTGCCTCTGTTTAGAGGAGCAATTTATTTTTCCAAAGTCGTGGTGCCTCTGTTTAGAGGAGCAATTTACTTTTCCAAGTTCGTTGCCTCTGTTTAGAGGAGCAATTTATTTTTTTAAAGTCGTGGTGCCTCTGTTTAGAGGAGCAATTTACTTTTCAAAGTTCGTTGCCTCTGTTTAGAGGAGCAATTTACTTTTCAAAGTCGTGGTGCCTCTGTTGAGAGGAGCAATTTATTTTTCCAAAGTCGTGGTGCCTCTGTTGAGAGGAGCAATTTATTTTTCCAAAGTCGTGGTGCCTCTGTTGAGAGGAGCAATTTACTTTCCAAAGTCCGTTGCCTCTGTTTAGAGGAGCAATTTACTTTCAAAAGTCGTTGAGTCTCTGTTTAGAGGAGCTTCGGCCAAAAAAAAAAAACAAAAAAAATAAAAAAACAAAAAAACAAAAAAACAAAAAAATCAAAAAAATCAAAAAAAAATCAAAAAAAAATAAAAACAAAAATAAAAACAAAAATAAAAAAAAAATCAAAAATGAAAATGTCGAGTCGGGTCTTGACTGGGTGTCTACGTCTTTGCGCAATTTCTGTCTCACAGAAAATACGCAAAGAGGGGCAGCTGTAGACACCCAATCAGGTCCGGGCCCGGATCAATTGGGCCTGACCCGGATCAATTGGGCCTGACCCAGATCATTTGGGCCTGCCCCAAATGGGCAAGGCCCAATTGAATTTTTACTCGTATTTTTTATTTTTTATTTTTATTTTATTTTATTTTATTTTCTTTTTATTTTCTTTTTCTTTTTCTCTCTTGTGTATTTTATTATTTATTATTATGTATTAATATATGTATATATATATATATATTTTTTTTTTCATTAGAATAGATTTATATGTATATAGTTATATATTTATTATTATTATATTATTATTCTTATCTTTTTTTTAATTATCTGTTCTGATTTTTTCTGATTTTCAGATATTATTTGAAAATTTTTTATCTTTTGATTTATCTTTCCAATTATCTAGATTTTTTTTTAATTTTATTTTAATTTTTATTTTGGAGGGCTAGGATTCAAAGTTGAAGACTCCCACTCTGAAGGGGAATTCAATCAGAAGAGTCCAATTGGATTCAAAGACTGAATTCCCGTCCAAAGAGGAATTGGGATTGATCAGAAACTCCTGATCAATCCCTATAAAAGGGACCCCCCTGGAACAGTCAAGAACACACAGAAAAAACAGAAGCAAAAGCTACTGATTGAGAGAATAGGGGTGTTTAGAAAGCTAAGGAAAAGTTTAGGAGTGTTCTGGCAGTGAGAAAAATTTTTTAGAAAAATTTGGCGAAAAAATTTTCTGGAAATTTCTGGGAAATTTCCAGATTCTGGCGAAAATTCCGGCGACTTTTGAATTTTCCGGTGACAATTCCGGCGAACTTTGAAGTTTCCGGCGACAGACCCAGTTTCCGACGGAGAATCCCAGAAACCGACGACCATCCGGCCAACTTCCGGCCAATTTCCGGCGAAATTCCCAGATTCCGGTGAATTTTCCAGAATCCGGCACCGGCGTTCTTCAAATTCTAGAGAGAAGGCAGAGAAGAAGGGAAGAAGAGAGAGAGAGGGGAGGAACGGTCTGCTGAAAAACGGAGGAAGGTGCCTTTTATACCCTCCCAAAACGACGTCGTTTTGGCTTTAAGTTAATAAGAGGATCCGCGCGTTTTGCCGAACCCGACCCGACCCGAAGCGTCGACCCGCTTTCTGACCCGCGCGTTTCAGCCCCTCCGAGCCGAGCCGAGCCGAGCCGAGCCGCACCAAGCCGAGCCGCTCCAGGTTTTTTTTTTTTTTTTTTTTGATTTTTTTTTATTTGACTTTGATTTTGATCTTGATTTTTTTTCTTTATTCTTTAATTAATCCGACGACGGAGCCTCTACAAGTAAAAACAGTAGTTTTTCTTGCATACTCCTGAGGTGAGGGAATTTTCTCAATTTTCTGCTAAAAGTATTAGAGTCAATTGAGAATAATTTCCGATAATTAATTACTTGGCTGATTTTGATTTTTTTTTCTTTAATTAATTCGACGACGGAGCCTCTGCAAGTGAAACAGTAGTTTTTCTTGCATACTCCTGAGGTGAGGGAATTTTCTCAATTTTCTGCTAAAAGTATTAGAGTCAATTGAGAATAATTTTCGATAATTAATTAATTGGTTGATCTTGATTTTTCTTTAAATAATCCGACGACGGAGCCTCTGCAAGTGAAACAGTAGTTTTTCTTGCATACTCTTGAGGTGAGGGAATTTTCTCAATTTTCTGCTAAAAGTATTAGAGTCAATTGAGAATAATTTTCAACAACTAACTACTTGGTAAAATTTTAAGGCTTTTGGATAACACAAATTTAAGCTGGTACCATCTTTTGATGGGCGTTGTGAGGGTGCTATAACCTTCCTCACACGTAACCGAACTCCCGAACTCTGTTCTGGTTAAGCAGACCCGAACCTATTCTTTTAGGGACCCTTAAGCTTAGGTGTTCCCTAAAAGGGCAGATTCCTTAGGTGGCCAATCACACCTGGATAAAAAAAAGATTGGTGGCGACTCCCTAAAGTCAATGTCTGGCGATAGATCCCCGGATCTAGACGTTACGACATAAATAATTAGGATTGTTTAGATAATTATTTATTTGAAATAGCTATAACCTTTTGTTTTGTCATAAAAGAAATTTTTTCTGTTCATCTAAGCTTATTTCAAATAAAATAATACATATTTATTAATATCAAGACAATTAATAAGCAAAAGATTTAAAAAATAAATTTGTTTACCAAACAAGTTCAAATCATTATGGCCATAATTATTTAAATAATTTGATAAACTGATTTATTTTTTAAAACTCCAACTTTTTAATTTTTGAAATATTAATAAAGCAATATTATTTTATTTTGGAAAAACTTTTATGTACTGAAATAGTTGTTTTATAATAAAATAAAAGGTCATAATGATTTTAAATAGATAATTGTTCAAATAGTCATAACTATTTGAACTTATTCGGTAAATAGGTTTTTTAAAAATTTCTTATTAATTTTCTAAATTTTAATAAATTAGTATTACTATATTTCGAATAAGCATATATGAACTGAAACAATTATTTTTTGACTAAACAAAATATCAAAATAATTTAGAATAGATAATTGTTCTAATAGTTTTAACTATTTGAACTGCTTCGGAAAAGACATTTATTTTTAAATCCTTATTAATTTTTGAAATAGTAATAAATTTGTATTATTTTATTCTGAATAATTTTGTATGAATAGAAATAATTATTTTATAATAAAACAAAATGTCATAATGATTTGAAATAAATAACAGTTCAAATGGACATGACTATTTATATAATCTATAATATAATTATTTTAATAATTAATACAAATATAATAGTAATTAATATTAATTATATTAATAATTATTTATTAATGAATAAATAAATATATTATTTAAGATTAACATTATAAAAATATAGCCTGATCTGAGCAAGGCAATTACTAGTTCATAAAAGCTTATGCAAAATAAAATACTTTATTAATATTTTAAAAATTAAGAAGTTTGAGATTTTAAAAATAAATCAGTTTATCGAATTAGTTCAAATAATTATGGCCATTTGAACAATTATATATTTCAAATTATTATGAACTTTTATTTTGTCATAAAACAATTGGTTTTCATTGTATAAGCCTATTCAGAGTAAAATAATACTAATTTTTAATATTTCAATAATTAGGACTAAAAATAAATTAGGAACATTTAACTAATTCGACAATTAAAATTTTATAAGCTTAAAATTATTAATATTATTAATAATTGAAATTTAATATTCAATTATTTATTTATTCAAATATTATTAATAATTGAAATAAATTAATCATTATTTCTTTTTCAAATGTCTTATTCATTAATTTTTGGAATATTAATAAATTAGTATTATTTTATTTTGAATAATTGTTAATTAATTATTCATTATTTAGATAATTGTTATTAATATTTTCAAATATTGGTATCTATTTGCTTATGACAAAACAAAAAATTATCTATTTATTATTCAATATTAATTATTTTACAAAATAATGAAATAAATAATTTGTTAATTATTTTAAATTAATAACATATTAGTCATAATAATTTAAACTTAAATTAGAATAATATTCAAATAGTAAAAATTAACAAAATAATTTTTGCATATAGGGATTTGAACTATTTATTACTTATTAATAAATATAAGTTTATTACTTAAATTATAATATTAATAATATTATTAATATTTATAATTAATTTATACTAATTAAATTATCACTTGAAATATATATGATTAAACTATTATAATTATTTATTATGCTAATTTGAAATATTAGCAATAATTATAATTAAATATTAATTAATTGAAAAATATATTTATTTTTAAAATTAATTATAATATTTTAAATTAATTAATTCAAAATTATTTTGTTAATAATACTAGCAATTATTTTATTGCAAAACAATAGCTCACGATGATTTGAAATAGATTTTTTTAATATAATAATAAATTATTATATAGTTTATTAATTTTTATAATATAATTAATTTATAGTTATTATTAATAATTATATTATAATTAGTTGTAACTATATTATAATTATAAATTGAGATAGATATATAATAACATAATGACTTCATTATATAAATTAGATATAATTTGACTATAATTAAATTAACAACTACAAATATTTATTATTCTTAAATATATTTTTTATATATTAAAATAGTTTAATATCATTAAATTAATTTAATTAATATTATGTTTCTTAATATTATATATAATTAACATATGTATATGTATAATTAATAAGTTAATATTTTTTAATTTATATAATTTATAATATATAAATAATAAATTATCAATATTATTACAAATATAACTATTATCGAAATATTATTAAATTAGTATTATTTTATTCTAAATAAAATATTGTTAAGTAACTATAAGTATTAGTTAATTTGATTATAATATAAACAATTATTATAATTACAATATTTTTTTTTAATAATTTTAATATTTATAAATATAACTTGATTAATAATATTATATTTAATATTATAATTTATTGCTTATAAGAATAAATAATTATATTTATTTAATCAAATAATCTCTAATAATAACTAACAATTTATTAATAATATTACATTATATTATAAATATTAATTATTATTTTATAATTAATATAAATAAATTATTATTTATAATTATATTAGGTTATTAGAATAATATTTGTAGTATTAATTATATTATATATTTATTATTATATTATTTGAATTATTAATATAATTATAATTAATTTATATTGTAAGCGATAGTTATATTAATTATAAATTATTTATGATATTATATAACTATTAGTACTATAATTATTAACTTAATTCTAATTATTAAGTTATAATAATAATAATATTTAATAAAAAATTAAATTATGAATAATTTAATATTTAATTAGATATAACAAAAAAATAATTTTAGTAATAAATTTGATTAATTATATCAAATAATTTTAATATTTAGTTTACTTTAAACTAAATATAATAAAAATTTTATAATTAATTTAATTAATATGTTATTATAATTAGATATAAGTATTTACTAAGCAATTTATTAATAAGAGATTTAAAAACTAATACTAATCTATTCATATTTAAATAATAATTTAAATAGTAAAACAATTATTTATATTAGCAAACAAATTCTTGATAATATATTGAATATATTAACTTATTATTAATATTAATATTAATTATATTTTAGGTTTTATTTAATTAATTGTTAATTAAATATTATATTTATTTAATTATAAATAATATATATTATTCAATAGATCAAGTTAAAATATTAATTTTAATAAATAAATAGTCAAAATAATAGACTGTAAAAATCGTCAATGAATTAATATTTATAAAATATTATAAAATTAATATTCAAATATTTTAAAATATTTAACTAATATTAAATATTAGTAATATTAAACAATATATTATATATTGTATTAGCTTATATAATAATTAATATTATTAGAAACAATTGTAAATATTTTAATTATTGTTATTAATTAATATTAGTTAATTTATTAATTAACATTTATTAATTAGTAAATGTAATTAATTATTTACTATTTGATAATAATTTTAATTAATATTTTATTTTTAAAATTTTTCAATAATTAATATCTATACAATAATATAAAATATTAATTATGTTAAATATTTATAAATAATAATTAATTGTTAATTAGGATATATATGTATTAGAACGTATTAATGATTATTATTAAATGTATAACCCATTTAAATTTAATTATTATAAAAAATTATTTTAATATTTAAAATATTAAATAAGTTAATAGAGATTATTAAACTAATATAATAAGTTAAATTATCAACTAATCGATAATTATATAAGATTATATAAGTTAATATTTGAATTATGTTTTAAATAAATGTTTTTGTTCATAAAATTGATAGATAATATCAATTTAGTATGATTATAATATACTAATAAATCTTCAAAATTTAATAATCATTTTTATTGTTAATAATGATATTATTATTATTATTAAATATTATAATTTATTAATTAAATTTATTATTAGTTACAAGCAATAAATTATAATATTAAATAATTCAAATTAATTATTTATAAGTTTGTATAACTATTTGTTATTATTAATATTAAATATGATTAAATTTTAAATTAAATTTATATAAATAGAATTATATAAATTGATTTAAAATTATATAAATTTAATAATATTTTTATATTGTTTGATTTAATTTTAAATCAATAATTATTTAATAATAATTAATTAAATAATATATTAAGTTATATCAATAATATTAAATCAGAATAGAATAATATAATATATATTAATTTAAATTAATTATTAATATAATATTAATTTTTTATAATTCAATAAATTTATATAATTATGTAATATTAAATTTATTGCTTATATAATAATTTCTTTAAATATTAAATTATATTTATTTCAAATTAAAAATAATATTTATTTGATAATTCAAAAATTAAATTTATTGATAAATAATTAAGACAAAAATTAATGTTAAATAGTTTGAATTATAAATTAAATATAATTTATTTTTGTTATCTAATAACATTATCATGATAAGTTCATGCAAGCTTAATATTGTAATAGACAATAATATTAATTATAATTATTCTAAATATAAATTTTATTAATAGAAATTTGGTTTAATAATTATTCTAATAGTATAAATAATTAATTATAATTAGTTTATTAACTTATGTAAGTATATTAATAATTCCAATAGAGCTTACCTATTGAGAAAATAATTAGTTATAATTCTTATAAATAATTACTTATTTGATTTTATAAATTAAATAGTATTAATTAATTAAGTTGTATAAATAAATTAATATTTATACAATTATTACTATTAGTTTAACAATTTGTATTAACAATTGGAGATAGTAATTATTCAAATAGTCAAAACTATTTGAACTGATTCGATAAAGAGATTTAGTTTTTAAATCTCTTATTAATTTTCAAAATAGTATTATTTTATTATGAATAATTTTGTATGAATAGAAACAATTGGTTTTGGAACATTAATTTTTAAATAAATTTATTTTTAAAATTTTTACTTATTAATTTTTGAAACATTAATAAATTTATATTATTTTATTTGAAATAAGCTTGAATGAAGAGAACCAATTGTTTTATGACAAAACAAAAGGTTGTAATGTTTTGAAATAGATAATTATTAAGATAATTATAACTATTTGAACTTGCTCGATAAACATATTTATTTTTTTAATTCTCTTATTTTTTAATTTTTGAAATATTAATAAATTGGTATTATTTTATTTCGAATAAGCTAACATGAATTGAAACAATTGTTTTATTACAAAACAAAATGTTACAATATTTATTAATATATTAATGAACGATTAGGTTTTTATATAGTATTAGTAATAATAGTTATTAATAGTCATAAATTATAAGAATATAATTATTTATCTCAATTATTTTATTTATCAAATAATATAATTTAAATAATAATATAATAATATTATATCAAAATTAAGATTTGAAATAATACTAATTTAATAATATTTTGAAAATTAATTAGAGATTTAAAAAATAAATATGTTTTCTAAAGCAATTCAAATAGTTAAAACAATTAGAATAATTATCTATTTCAAATTGTTCAAAACTTTTGTTTAGTCATAAAATATTTGTTTCATATCTTACAAGCTTATTCGGAATAAAATAATCTAAGTTTATGAACATTTGAAAAATTAATAAGCAATAGATTTGAAAAAATAAATTTGTTTACCAAACAAGTTTAAATAGTTATGACTATTTGATCAATTATTTTTATAAAATCGTTTTGACCTTTTTGTTTTGACATAAAATAATTATTTCAATTCATAAAAGCTTATCCAAAATAAAAAAAATTAATAAGTAGGAGTTTAAAAAATAAATTTGTTTATCAAACAAATTTAGATAGTTATGACTATCTGAATAATTGTCTATTTAAAATCATTATGACATTTTCTTTTGTCATAAAATTATTATTACTAATAATAATCTTATATATTATTTTATTATTATTTTTCTATTCATATAGTTTAATTCTAGATTATTTATTATAATACTTAACTTTAATTAATAAATTATATTAAATAATATAATTGATAATAGTTATTATTAGTATATGAATATATTTTATAATCAATAGTTATTACTATCTTATATATATAATTTAACCATTTGATTAACTAATTTTTTACTGTTTAATTAGTATTTTATTCTAAATAATAATATTATTAATTAATATTTCCTAAATTATTATTTTGTATAATAAATTAATAGTGAATTATATTAAATCTATTATAATTATGATTCTTTCCATCATAATTTAAAGAATTAATTAAAATATTAATTACTAATTAATATTTGTCAATTTTATAAGCTTATAATTTAATATTATTAAAATATAAATATAATTACTAATCAATTACTATTTATTTATTATTAATGCTATATTTTAAATAAAGAATGACATAATATTTATTTATGTTATATGACCAAACAAAAGATAAAGAATTTATTATAAATTATTTTAATAATTATTATATTATAATAATTTATAATTTTTAAATTATATATAACATAAATAAATAATTAATTATTAATAAATTAATTAAATAAATATAATTTATAATAATATTATAAATTATTTATAATTAAATATTATTAATAGTATAATAAACTAAATTATTTGTTTTATAATTGGATAATAATTATAAATAATTTATAATATTATTATAAATATTAATAATTATATTTATTATAAATTAATAAACTTAATTTATAATAAGTTAATATTTATTTATGTTAAATATTATATAACTATTTATATGTATTATATGAAGTTATTTATAATTATAACTTAATAATTAATTTAAATTTAAATTAACAATTAATATTAATTATTAATAATTTTTATTTATATTTATTCTTATAAATAGTAATATTAAATTTCAATAATAAATATCTATTATTAAATATAAATAATTGTTTATTTATTAAATAAAGATTCTTATATATTATTATAATAATATAATAATATATCTATTTTATTATGAATAAACTGATTCAAATGTTAAATTATAAATTAATAATTATTATATTATTTATAAATTAATATTCTATTATAATAATAAATTAATTATTTATTATTAATTAAATTTATAAAATGATTAATAAATAATAATATAAAGACAATTGTTTTTAACCAAAATACCTGTTATAATAATTATAAATTCTTTTATTACATCTTAATCATTTTAAGATTAACTATTAATAAAAAAATTAAAATTATTATAAAAATTAATATAATACTAATTAAATATTTCAATTTAAATTTTTATATTTTATAAATTATATATAATAATATATTTATTATTAAAACCCTAAATTATTATTAATTTAATAATATAAAAGATTATATCAATTATTTTATTATTAACTTGTATTATAATTTGATTATAAATTAATAATAACTTATATTAATTATATAAGTTATGTTAACTTAATTTACTTATTAGAATGAATCTTCTAGTAATATATATAATCAAATATATAAAAGTAATGAATCTATTGGATTCATATAGATAATTATATATCCGTTTGTCCTTTTTAATAACATTTACAATATTTTTAATAAAATTATTTTATTATAATTAAAACAGTTTATTTGTTTTATCATAAAATAATTGTTTTAGTTTATAAAAGCTCATCCAAAATAAAATAATATTACTTTATTAATATTTCAATTATTAATTATTTAAATAAATAATAGTATATAATTTTTTATTAATATATTAGATACAATTATTAAATATTAATTATTTTAATATAATAATAATTTATTAATTTAAGTTATATTAATAACATTTATATTAATATTATATATTAATAACAATTATAAATAATAATATTATTAAAATGAATTATAACATAATCATAATATTATAATTTGATTATAATTTAATTAATATTAACTAATAATTTTTAAATTAATAATTATAATTGTAATTAATAAGTATAATTAATAAATATAATCAAAATTTAACTATGTAAATTACTATTAATTACTATTGATTAAACCTAATTATAAAATATTTTATATAGTTATTATTATTAATTATTTAATATCTTTAAGTTGTAATTATTAAAATAATTATAATTTATATAACTAATACTTATAATATGATTATAAAATAATTTTTACTATAATTAGATTATAGTTATGAATATTAGATTAATCATATTAAGTTAATTATTAGTTATAAATTAATAGATAAAATCCTCAATTTTATAATAATTAAATAAATATTTTTAATTTAATAGATATTAATATATTTTAAAATTATTAACAATCATTAAATATTAACAATTATTTTATTTTGATCATTATTAATATTTAAAGTTTATCAAATTAATTTGAATTAATATCTCTTACTTATAAATATTGTATAACAATATTAAAACATGTATTTAATTAAGTTTATCTTTAATTGTTATAATTATTTATTACTAATTAATTTATCATAAATATTAATAATTGAAAAATAGATAAGATAAATTAGAATTATTTTATTTTGAATAAGCTTGTATGAACTAAAACAATTATTTTATGACAAAACATCATAATGATTTTAATATTAATAATATTAGTATTATGATAATAATTAAAATTATCCTAATAATATTATTCATTAGAGTTTGTTCAGTAACAAACATTCAATTATAAATTTAATAATAAAATATAATTTTAATTTTAATAAATATTATTTGAAATATTTATCATTTTAAATTATAATGATAATTTATTAATTGTTCATAAATAATTGTCTATTATCCATTTCAAATTTTTGGAAAAAATTAATTTATAATCAAATTATAATACAAGTAATATTTATTAATACTAAAATATAAATTTTCATATTAATAATTAAAACTAAATATAATAACTATACATATATAGTTAAATTTATAATAACTATTAATTTTTAACATATTATTATAATAAATTAGGCTATTTATATATTAAATTTATTATGGAATTAATACTATAAAATTAATTAGTTAATACAAATTGTGATTATCTAATATAATAATTGCTCAACTTTATAAATTGAATTATATAATTATTACTATATAATATTTATACTAATTATAAGAATAATTAGATTATTATAAATAATAATTCTATAAACTATTTAGTTTATATTATAATTAATTTATTAACTTGATTGGTAACAAATAATAATAATATTTAATTTTATAATAACAAAATAATTAAATAATATGACAATTTTCATATTAATATAGAATTTAAATATACTTATTTGATTTATAATAATAATTAATAACAAAAAAATTAGTTATGATAGTTAAATTATCGTTATATTTAACTAATATATATTAATTATTAGTAATAAGTAAAAATAAGTTATATTAATTATTAAAATATTAATAATAATTAATACTAATTTATAATATTAATTGAATTATAATTTATAATATAATAACGTGAACTATATTTAATTATAAAATATATACTAAATTTATTATTAAATAAATAATTTATTTCAATTAGTTATTATAATAATTAGTATTATTATAACTTATTAACTAATAATTATTAATAAATAATTGTTAATAGATTAAATATCATGATTACTCCTTAAATATTAATCTAATTCATTTTAAATTTAATAGAAATAGCATTTTAAATTAATAACAATTATTTTAAACATTAAAAATTATTATTAAATATAATAATTAAATTATTATATTTTGTCTACTATTAGACAAGATATTAAATTATAATAAATATGATTAATATTATTATATAAAAATAAATATTATTACTATAAATTTAACATAATAATACTTTATTAACAATTATTAGTAAAGATTATATTTAAATTATAAATTTAATATTTATAATTAATTATTTAATAATTATCAAAAAATGATTTAATTAAATCAAATATTTAAATAATATTAGTTAATAATTGTTAACTAATATTATTTTTATTAAATTATATTAATAAAATTATAATAATTATAAAATTGTTTAATCAATAATTTTAATTTTAACTTGCTTATTAATTAGAATAAGATTAACTAATAAAAATTAACTCTTAGGTCATTTATTGTCAAAACCTAAATAGGGTTTTTCAGTATTTACTTTAATATATATTAATTAGTTGCTTTATGTTTTTAGTTGTGCAAATGTAATAATAAATTTAATTAAAATTCTAATACTAAAAATATTTTAGTACTAAATCTTGTTTAGTATTAATTATATAATTAAATTAAATTATTAAATATTAAATATCCTAAATGTTCCAAAAACTATTAATAGTCATAGGAAAATTTGATAATTATACAAATATAATTATTTGTATTAATATTTATAATTTAAATATTATTACTGAAATTAGCAATTTCAAATAATTGTACTAATTTAGTATTAAGTATTTAAAGAAAATAATATATCTTTAACAATATGTTAAATAAATTCTTATTAATTATTTAATATAATAGACTATTAGTTAATTAATATTATTAGTTATCTAAATATTAGTTTGATAAATTATACATAACTATTATTCAATTGTTTAATAAAATTAATATTATTATATAATTAAATAATATTTATTATATTATAATAATATTTAATTAAATATTTAATATTATATAATATTATATAATTAAATAAATTAAATATATTATAATGATAAACGTTTACTTATTAATTATTATAATTTAACTTATTATATAATTTAACTATTATATTTAATTTATTAACTATTATTATATCTATTAATATTTAATATTACAGATTGTTATTAAATAGTCATAACTAATTTTATATATGTAATACTAATTGAATTATTAACAAAATTAATAAACTATAATTAATATAAACAATAATATTAATAATAAATTTATTGATATTTCATAAATTTTTTATTAATAAGTAGGAGATTTGAACAATTATCTATTTCAAATTGTTATGACCTTTTGTTTTGCCATAAAACAATTATTTCTATTCATACAAGCTTATTTCAAATAAAATAATATAAATTTACTAATATTTCAAAGATTAATAAGTAAAAATATATAAAATAAATTTGTTTTTTGAACACATTCAAAATATTTATGACTATTTGAATAATTATATATTTCCAATCGTTATAACCTTTTGTTTTGTCATAAAATAATTATTTATTTTCATACAAGCTTATTTGAAATAAAATAATACTTATATAGTAATATTATGAAATTTAATAACTGCTAGATTTAAAAAATAAATTTGTTTATTGAACCAATTCAAATAGTTAAGGCTATATGAATAATTATCTATTTCAAATTGTTATGACCTTTTGTTTTTGTTGTAAAACAAATATTTTTGTTCATATAAGTTTGTTCAAAATAAAATAATATTAATTTATTAATATTTTAAAAATTAATAAGAGATTTAATAAATAAATCTATTTACCATACTAGTTCAATTAGTTATAAAATTTGAACATTTATTTATTTCAAATCGTACTAAATTAATAATTTGTTAATAAATTTGAATCATACATTTTGTAATTTAAACTTATTAAAAGTTTTTTAATTGAGTTGTCATAAAACAATAGATAATTAGAAAAATATTGCCTTTTAAATCTCTTAGTTATTAATTTTTTATATTTGAAATCTTATAATTTAAATATTCATACCTATTTGAATATTATTCTAATTTAAGTTTAAGTTTGTTTAATTTAAAAATTAAATATTTAATTTGAAATATATTTTAAAGTAAAAATATTATAAATAATTATAATAATTAATAAAACAAATTATATATATTATTAGATTTATAATATATAATATATTTATAATTATTTAAATTATAATTATTATAATTTATTAATATAAAAATATTTATATTACAATTCATATAAATTTTAAAATATTTACTAGAATTGTTGATATTATTTCCAACTTATTAATATCATAAATAATTTGGTATAAAATTTATACGTAAATTATTATAATTAATCTAATTAGATAAGTTACTATTTTGTTAATAATAAAACTATTATTATCAACTATAATAGATTTAATTAGTGAATATTAATAAACTTGTATAATTATTAATAGTTTTATGATTAAGTAATGGAACTAATTATTATAATAATATATAACTAAATATAATACTATTTACTAGTGTTAATAAAATTACTAAATATTATATTAGTCATTAATTTTATAGACATGAAACAAATATTAATAATATTAATTATTATTATATCAAATTATATCAAATTATATCAAATAATAAATTTATATCAAATTATTTATAGGATTAAAATTTTATAATTTATATACTTTAAATTATAATCTTATTATTAGTTAAATTAACTAATAAATAATATTATATTCTTGAACTAGTTATATATTAAATTTATTATTAATTTTTAATAATAAATTTATTGTTATTAATAATTTCAAAATATTAGTATTATTAAAATTATAACCTTTTGTTTTGTCATAAAATAATTGTTTCAGTTCATACAAGCTTCTTATAATTATTTAATTAATAACCAAATTAACAAATATTATATTAATTTCTATAAGTTTTATTATTAAAATTAATTATTATTTCACTAATAATTATCAAACTATTTGAACAATTATCTATTTAAAATCATTATGACTTTTTGTTTTGTTATAAAATTATATTACTAATAATAATCTTATATATTATTTTATTAAGATTAAACTATTTTATTATTATTTTTCTATTCCTATAGTTTAATGATCGATTATTTATTATATAAATTATATCTTGTACTTATTTAGAAATTATATTGATAATTTATTAATTGCTTTAATAATTTGATATATAACTAAACTATTTATTATCATAATTAAATCTAATTCTTTTTTTAATTTTTAGTAATTATTATAACTAAACTATTTATATGTATTAATATTAATATTGAATAATATTATTATAATAATTTAATAATTATTATTTATTTATGACCTATTTAACTTATATCTTAAATAATAAATTATTTATAGTTATTATAAGTCATGTTATATTAATTTTATAATAATAATATTATTATTAAATAGGTCATAACAGCACATTTTAATTAATAATTTTAAATTCATTATTATTATTATTAATATTAAATACAAAATGATTATATTATAATTTATAATATAAATAATTAATATTATAATAATTATAAATTATAATTATTACTACAATTGATATTAAGTTGAAATAAATATATTATAATATATTAATTATAAAATATAATTATTTATATAGTATAATTAAGTTTATAATAATTATATTTAGTTGTTATAATATAGTATAATCAATTATTATAATAGTATAATTAATATCAATTGTAATAATAAAATTTTAATTATGACTTATTACTTATTAATTATTAATTAATTAATATTATATTAATAAATAATTATAATTAATAACTTTAATAATTTATAATAAATATAGTTTCAATTATCTGTTTATCGATAATAACAATTATTATTATAATTTGTATAATAATATAAATTAAATATAATTTATATTTATAAATAATTTTAAATTATAGTATAATTTATATAAAATAATTTCAAATAAATCCTACATACAACTATTAATTAATATTAAATAATTATAAGTTGGATAATTTAATATTTTATTATAAATATTTATAATAATTATTAATAAATTATTAATAAATAATTTATATAAACAAAAATAATTAATATAACTATAACAATATATATGTTAATTATAATTATAAATTAAAAGATTATGTTTAATTATATCTATTATATTTATCAAAATAAATAAATAAATAATAATTAATTGATTTTATAATTTGGTAAAATCAAATAGTCATAATTATTTGAACTAGCTATATAATTTAACTATTTTTATTAATTACTAATAAATATAAGTTATTTATATTTACGATATATAATAATATAATATATATTATTTTTGAATCTATTTTTAGAATAATTATTATTTGTTGTTAATTAATTATTTATATTTGATAAATATAATAGATATAATTAACATATATATCATTATAGTTATATTAATTATTTTTGTTTATATAAATTATTTATTAATAATTTATTAATAATTATTATAAATATTTATAATCAAATATTAATAACAAATATATTTTTATAACTAATATAACTTATATTTAAATAAGTATTATTAATTAATTATTAATATTATAATTAATATTAATTATTTAATAATATATAATTAAGTAATATTAAAATTATTATATAAATTATGATTAATATATAGTATCTTAGATTTATTTGTATTAATTATTAAGCTATTATAATATTTATTATTTAAAATAAATTTTAATATTTATTTTAATTTAAAGAAATTAATATATTAAAACAATATATATTAGTTTTAATATTTAAAATTTAAATATTATATATATTATCTATTATTACAAATATATAATATTATAAATTATTGCTATAAATATTAATTTTAAATTATATAATTATTTATCATTAATGATAAATATTAGGTATCTAATATAATTACGATATAATTATGATATAATTGTGCAAATAGTTATAATTATTTGAACTAGTTTTGTAAGTAGAATTAGTTTCTAAATCTCTTATAAATTTTTGAAATATTAATAACTTAATTTTATTCTATTCCGAACAAGCTTCTATGAGCTTAAATAATTGTTTTATGACAAAACAAAAGGTTATAACAAGTTGAAATAAATAATTTTTCATATAGTTTTAACTATTTGAACTAGTTTGACAAACGAATTTTTTTTTTTTAAATCTCATAGTTATTCATTTCCAAAATATTACTAAACTACTATTACTTTATTCCGAATAAGCTTGTATGAACAGAAACAATTGTTTTATGATAGAGCAAAGGTTATAACAATTTGAAATATATAACTGTTCAAATAGTCATAACTATTTGAACTGGATCAACAAATAGATTTCTTTTTAAAATCTTTTATTTGTTGAAATATAATTGTTTTATGACAAAACAAAAGGTAATAATAATTTAAAATAGATAGTTATTTAAATGGCCATGATTATTTGAATTGATTCTGTAAACTGATTTATTTTTTAAATCTCTTGTTTATTAATTTTTGAAATATTAATAAAGTAGTATTATTTTATTTTGGATAAGCTTTTATGAACTAAAACAGCTGTTTTATGACAAAACAACTGGTCATAATGATTTTAAATAGATAATTGTTAAAATAACCATAAGTATTTGAAATTGTTCGGTAAATATATTTACTAAATAATAATTAAAATATTCATGATTAATTTATTTATATTATTTAGAATATTATTTATTTAAATAATATTAAATTATTTATATAGGCTTATTTGAATTATTGATTTTATGTAAGCAATTATTTATATTAATTATTAATATTGTTATCTTTATAGGTTAGGTGGTGATCCAAGAGGGGGGGTGAATTGGATTTCTCCAAATTCTTTTCAAACAAATGATTTCAATATAGTTGAATGGAAATTAAAACAACAAGTACTTTTGATGAAAATATAATGCAAATAATAATAATTAATGAATCTAAAATCAAATATAAACAATAATAAATTGTAAGGAGATAGGGATAGAGAAATTAAACACAATGATTTATAGAGGTTCGGTCCTTCTCCACAAGGCGCCTACGTCCTCTCTTCTTGGTTGTCCACACCAAGGTTTCAATCCACTATTCTTGAATTGAAAATACAACCTATCTTTTTCTTTCTAAGGCTTAAGATAGAAACCTCTACCCTTTGTAGTATTTTACCCAATCTCACTACAAAGCTCTCAAGAGGATACATCACCTCTTGTTCTCTTCCACCCTTGTATATCAAAGATAATTTTGCAAACAATAGAACAACCTCTCTAAGGCTCAGTATTTGCTAAGTTTAAGTACAAGAAAATGATGAATGAACAACAAATAAAAATTGGATACAATAAATACTAAGATATGGACTTTGAAGCTCTAAAAACTCTTGATTCTTTGAGAGAATGAAAATGTGACTTATTGGCTCTTGCTCTCTTGATTCATCAATCTTCTTGGTGTGTTGGAGTGCCCAATTTATAGAGAAATTGAAGAGGTAGCTGTTGGAAGTGTTTAGGAGAAGAAAATAGCCGTTGGAGTGTTTTCGCCCAGAACCAATCGATCCCTTCCATGAGGGGATCGATTGGTTCATGTTTTGAAACAATTTGCCTTTGAAAATCATGAGCTAATCGATCCCTTCCATGAGGGGATCGATTGGTTCATGTTTTGAAACAATTTGCCTTTGAAGATCGATTGGTTCATGTTTTGAAACAATTTGCCTTTGAAAATCATGACCCGATCGATCCCTTCCATGAGGGGATCGATTGGTTCATGTTTTGAAACAATTTGCCTTTGAAAATCACGACCCGATTGATCCCTTCTATAAGGGGATCGATCCTGTCAGTGGTTGGGTGGTTATCTCTTGTTCTGCACTCTATTCACTAATTTGATCAGATTTTGAGTTATACAAATCCAAATCACAAACCGTTTGAAGATTTAGAAACTAGACTTAAAGGGCTTTCTATAAACTTCATACCTAATTCACTATGTACGAATTATAGTGAATTTTCAAAATTACACATTGTGCAATTTTTCTAACAATTGCAGAGTGTCTAGTAAAAATTCAAAATCTTTTCTTAGAAAATTTGGATTTTGATTTTGTTTGATCCATTAGAAAGTAGACTCAAAGAGCTTTCCAACCATATAAAATTCAAATATTAAGACTTTGTGAATTAATACAGAAAAATAAAACAAGTTCAATGTTGAAAAACTTTGTTCTTGTAAAACAGCTTTCTTAAGTTAATCTATTTCTCAAAACCAATATTATCAAAATTGTATTAAGTCCAAAATGAATAAGTTCACTTTAAAAACAACAATTGGACTTTCATTTAAGCTCAAATAAATAATCTTTAAAGATAGATTTAGTTTGAGAAATATGACACCAAGAAAGGTTTGTTTAAACTTTGAAAATCATATTATTTATTTAGTACCAAAATATAAAACTTAAGAACAGGTACTAAATAAATCCTTTTTCAAAATCTTGATCAAGTTTATTTAGCTTTAATGTTTTGTCATTTCAAAATAAGGATCAATTCAAGGCTAACAATTTTGTTTTTAGGATCAAGCGCTTACCACTACACCAAAAGCTATAGCTGATAGTGAAGGTGCAACTCTATTTCCTTATTCTCTTTTGGTAGCGTAGAGCCCCGTACTAAGTGATAGGTGGACATAAAGGGCTTCGCAAACCTTCATAGGATACCTCACCCATTAGGCCTCGGTAGGTTGGGTTGCCATACACCGGAATCCAGTCCACCATGGGATACCCCACCCAGATGAATCGACATATCGAGTCCTTAAGAGAGACCGCCGAACCCCATAATCCAACAAATATAACTAAGAAAAATAATTATTATTCTAATTTATTTAATAAGGATTTTAATAAATATTAAATTATTTATTTAATTATATAATTTAGTATAATTATAATAAATTAAAATTTTACTAGTTAATAATTTATTATTAATAATAATACTAATTTATTATCTTTTGTTTAAAATTTAATATTATATTTAATCTATTTCTATCTTAAATTAAATATTATTTAAGATAAATTAAATAATTTAAAGAATTAAATTAATATTTATATTTAAAGTAAATATTTAATTATCTATTAATATATTACTAATATATATTTAAATTTTTAAAATTTAAAATATATCGATATCTATTAAATTAAAAATATTTAATTAATTATTTCTATTTGTTAAATATAAATAAAAGAGTCATTTTATTTATATTAATCAACATTTAATATTTAATTAATATTGATTAATTAATTAATTATAATAATTAATTATAATAACAAAAATAGAAATTAATAATCAATATTTTTAACAATATTAAAAATAATTAGTTATTTTATTTATAAAGATATATAGAAATAACTTTATATTAATTTATAAAGTTAAATATTAACAATCATTATAACATTAATTATTTTACTATAATTAAATAAAATTAATAATATAATAATTATTATATAATAAATAAAATAATTTAAACAAAATATTAATTAATATATGTTAAATATAATAAAAGATTTATAATCTTTTAAATCTTATCAAATAACATAATTAATTAATAGCATTCCAAAAAATAATTGTATAATTATTATATTTATTTGTATTTATTTAAGATATTTTAGTATTATTTTTATTTAAGTAATACTTATATTAGAAAAATTAATATTTTCTTAAAATTCAAAATTTTAATTTATTTTAATAACCAAGATCATTCAAAATAAAAAATTAATAAGTTATTAAATATAATAATAATTGAATATTTTATTTCAATTGAATATATCTATTTATATGATATATAATTAATTAATTATAATTCAAATATTCTAAATAAGTTATTAATTTGGCTTATCCTTGTTTTTGATGGTTTGCTTATTATAAGTTATATTATTATATTTTTATAAATATAAGATTAATTTAATTTATCATAATTAAATATAATAATATAATAATATTTAATTATTTAATTATTAAATACTAATTAATTAAAGTAGTATTAGGTTACTATATAATAAGAGATTTAAATATTTAAATTATAATAATTATATATAAAAATTTATTTAATTGTTTAGAAATAATTATTAAATTATTAATTAATTTATTATCAATTTATTTAATACTTACTATTAATACTTAATTAATTAATATTAATATAATTTTATAATTTATAACAATTAATATTATAATTATATATTAATATTATTTACTTATAAATTTATAATTATAATATTAATAATATATTATAAAAAAATAATATTATAATATAATAATTATATTAAAATAATTTAAAACTTCTAATGTTTAGTTAATATTTATGAAATAATTATTAAATAATATAATAATTATTAATTTATAGTATTAAATTACATTATAATTTATTTATTTAGTATAAATATTAATATATTATAAATATTATTAAATTAATTAAAAATATTAAAATATTTTTAATAATTTACTCAATTAAATATTAATTAATATTTTAGTAATAATAATTAACATAATTATTAATATATATAAAGGTAATATTATGTTTTATAACAATGAATATTATAGTAATTTAATATCATAATATTTTAATTAAATTTGTTTAATAATGATAATTATTATGTTAATAATAATTAATATTAATATAATTTATTAATTTTAAATTTGTTTAATTAATAATAAGTATTAGTTTACTGATAATAAATTATAGAATAATATTATAATAATATTAGAAATCAAAGATAATTAATAAGATTAATTATAATAATACTTAAATAAATTATATTAATATAATTATTTATTGAATAGATTATAATTTATATATTATTTTATTATCTAATTTATTATAAATTAGATATAATTTAACTTTTTGTTTAATTAATTAAGTATTACTATATTTATTATTATATTAATAATTTTAGTTATATTAAATAATAAGTATAATATAATTAATTATAATAATTATTATATATAATAATTTATTTATAAATTATAAATTTATATTAATAGTTTAATAATTATAACTTTAAGCTTAAATATCATATATAATATTTTATTATTATTATGTAATAATATTAATAATTATATAAACTTATTATTATATAAACTAATTATATTATTAATTTAAAATATACTAATTAAATAACTTAATTAATTGGTTATTTTTATATATATCATTAAATAGTAAGTGATAATTGGTTATTATTCATAACAATTGTTCCTATTCATGCAAAATTATTTGGAATAAAATAATACTGAACAGATTAATAATACTGTAATTTGTTATTACTATTAATAATTAATAAATTAATTTGTTTTATAATAAAAATTAATAACTATTTGATTATACTTATAAAAATTAAGTATAATTTTTAATAATAAATAGTATAGATAATTTATAAAATAATACTAAAATTTGATAAATTGATTTATTTTTTAAATCTTCAACTTCTTAATTTTTGAAATATTAATAAAGTAATATTATTTTATTTTGGATAAGCTTTTATGAACTAAAACAATTGTTTTATGATAAAAAAAATAAACTATTTTAATTGTAAAAAAATAATTTTATTAAAAGTACTGTAAATGATATTAAAAAGGAATTATTAGATTAATTAGATTTAATAATAATAATTAAATTACTATTATTAATATTATATGAAATAATCTAATAATAATCATTAACTAATAATACTATAAATAATATTATAATATTTATAATAGTATATATTTTAAATAATATTAATAATATTAATATAAAATTTTATAATTAGATATTTATTACTATTACTATAAATAGTAATTTATAATAATATTAGATATTATTATGAACATTTAATAATTTAATAATTTAATTATAGTTAATATAATTTAACTTATTATATTAGTTTAATAATCTCTATTAACTTATTTAATATTTTAAATATTAAAATAATTTTTAATAATAATTAAATTTAAATAGGTTATACATTTAATAATAATCATTAATATATTCTAATACATATATCTTAATATTAAATATTATAAATAATTATAATAATTAATAAAACAAATTATATATATTATTAGATTTATAATATATAATATATTTATAATTATTTAAATTATAATTTATTAATATAAAAATATTTATATTACAATTCATATAAATTTTAAAATATTTACTCGAATTGTTGATATTATTTCCAACTTATTAATATTGGAAATAATTTGGTATAAAATTTATACCTAAATTATTATAATTAATCTAATTAGATAAGTTATTATTTTGTTAATAATAAAACTATTATTATCAACTATAATAGATTTAATTAGTGAATATTAATAAACTTGTATAACTATTAATAGTTTTATGATTAAGTAATGGAATTGATTATTATAATAATATATAACTAAAATAATACTATTCAGTAGTGTTAATAAAATTATTAAATATTATAAATCCTATATAATAATTTTACTTTAAAATTAATATAATCTAGTTAAATATATAATCAAAATAATTTTAAATAATAATTATTTATTTATAATTAATTATATATTAATATATTCAAAAATATTAAATATTAAATATTAATAAGATTTAAATTTATTATATATATTTATAATTAATATATAATATATTTAAAATTAATAATTTTAAATATGAATATAATTAATAAATATTCCACAAATCTAAATAATAACTATATTTAATTTAATAAAATAATTAATATAATGTTAATTTATTTAAAACTACAATTTTAAAATCATTATTATTTATTATGTTACTTAGTTAATATAATATTTAAAATATTAATGAATATTTATAAAATTATGATAAATAATTAAGTATTGTTAATTATTTTAGATTAATATTTAAAATATTAATTATTATAATTATAATATATAAATTACAAGATTGTAATTATTTTAAATTAACAATATAATATTATTGTTAAGTAATATTAACAAGTATAAGTAACTAATTATAAAACTATATAATAAATTAGTTTTAATCTTTATAATATGTATTATATTATAATACTATTATTATATTATAATTGTTAGCTTTATATAGAGGTTCAGTCCTTCTCCATAGGGCACCTACATCCTTTCTCTTGGTTGTCCACACCAAGGCTTTAATCCACTAATTGAAGAAAAATTCTTACAAGATACAAACCTATCTTGTACTAAATCTCTATCTTTTTCTCAAGGCTTAGATAGCAACCTCTACCCTTACAATATCAAGAAGATACCTCACCTCTTATTCTCTTCCACCCTTGTATATCAAAGGTAATTTTGCAAACAATAGAACAAACTCTCTAAGGCTAAGTGTTTGCTAAGTTTAAGTACAAGAAAATGATGAATGAACAATTAATATAATTTGGATACAATAAATACAAAGATATGGACTTTGAAGCTCTAAAAACTCTTGATTCTTTGAGAGAATGAAAATATGGCTTGTTGGCTCTTGCTCTCTTGATTCATCAATCTTCTTGGTGTGTTGGAGTGCCCAATTTATAGAGAAATTGAAGGAGTTGCCACTGAAAGCATGAAAAAATAGCTGTTGGTGTGATTCTACCCAAACCCGATCAATCCCTTCCTTGAAGAGATTGATTGGTTCAAGTTTTATGCCATTTCATGCTTAAAAAACATGACCCGATCGATCTTGTCAATGGCTAGGTGGTTGTTTCCTATTTTGCACTTTACTCCCTAATTTGATCATATATTGAGTTATATAAATCCAAATCACAAACTGTTTGAATATTTAGAAACTAGACTTAAATGGCTTTCTATCCATATAAAATTAATCACCTAATTCGTTGAGTATGAATTATAGTGAATTTTTAAATTTATCCCTTGTGCAGTTTTGTTTGACAACCACATAGTGTCTAATAAAAATTCAAAATCTTTTCTTAGAAATTTTGGATTTTGATTTTGTTTAATCTATTAGAAAGTAGACTCAAAGTGCTTTTCCAATCATATTAAATTCAAGTATTAAAAATTTGTGAATTAATACAGAAAAATAAAATAAATTCAATGTTGCAAAACTTTGTTCTTGTAAAACAGCTTTCTTAAGTTAATCTATTTATCAAAACCAATATTATCAAAATTGTATTTGTTAGTTTTATAGGTTAGATGGTGATCCAAGAGGGGGGTGAATTGGATCTCTCCAAATTCTTCCCAAATAATGATTTCAACATAGTTGAATGAAAATTAAGACAATAAGCTCTTTTGATGAAAATATAATGAAGGCAATAACAATCAATGAACTTAAAATCAAATACGGACAACAATAAATTATAAGGAGATAGGGATAGAGAAATCAAACACAATGATTTATAGAGGTTCAGTCCTTCTCCACAAGGCATCTACATTCTCTCTCTTGGTTGTCCACACCAAGGCTCAAATCCACTATGTATTGAGGATTACAAACAAGCTTCTCCAAGTTTTACAAACTCAACACAATACACTCTTAAGGGTTACCCTCCTCTTAAGCTTACAATCACACAATACAAAATTTTAAGTGTTTGGCAAACTCTAAGAACCTCTCAAAGGTTGGGTGTTTGCTAATTTGAAGTACACAAAGGGATAGACAAGATAAAGATGAATGAATAACAAAAAGATAATTTGGATACAATGAATGCAAAGATATAGACTTTAAAGCTCTAAGAACTCTTGATTATTTGAGAAAAAGAAAATATTGCTTGTTAGCTCTTGCTCTCTCGATT
This sequence comes from Durio zibethinus, assembly GCF_047325235.1. NCBI lineage: Eukaryota > Viridiplantae > Streptophyta > Magnoliopsida > Malvales > Malvaceae > Durio > Durio zibethinus. The sequence goes on from NC_143174.1 coordinate 16,228,010, forward strand.
CATCTTGGTTCCTCTTATTTTCTCTTTCATCTTGGTGTATTGGAGTGCCCAATTTATAGAGAAATTGAGAAACTATCTGTTGGGGAAGCTTGGAGTGAAGAAATGCCCATTGGAATGATGAAAAAGTAGCCATTGGAGGTCTTCATGATCCCTTCTTGAGGGGATCGATCCCTTGCCTGGATGATTGATCCCCTATGTGGGGGGATTGATCTCTTTTCTGGATTTTCAGCTTGGGAGGCATTCTGTTTGAGGAAGCAATCGATCCTTTTTAGAGGGGATCGATCCTGTCCAAGTTGGTGGTTGTTTCCCGCTTTGTACTCTATTCACTAATTTGATCATAACTTGAGTTATATAAATCCAAATCACAAACCGTTTGAAGATTTAGAAACTAGACTTAAAGGGCTTTTGATCCATAAAGTTCATCACCTAATTTACTATGTACAAATTATAGTGAATTTTCAAATCTACCCCTTGTGCAGTTTTCTGGACAACTGTAGTGTGTCTAGTAAAAATTTAAAATCTTTTCTTAGAAATTTTGGATTTTCATTTTGTTTAATCCATTAGAAAGTAGACTCAAAGAGCTATCCAACCATACAAATTTCAAGTATTAAAACCTTGTGAATTTATACAGAAAAATAAAATAAGTTCAATGTTGGAAAACTTTGTTCTTGTAAAAACAACTTTCCTAACTTAATCTATTTCCCAAAACCAATATTATCAAAATTGCATTAAGTCCAAAATGAATAAGTTCACTTTAAAAACAACAATTGGACTTTCATTTAAGCTCAAATAAATAATCTTTAAAGCTAGATTTGGTTTGAGAAATATGACACCAAGAAAGGTTTGTTTAAACTTTGAAAATCATATTATTTACTTAGTACCAAAATATAAAACTTAAGAATATGTACTAAATAAATCTTTTTCAAAATCTTGATCAAGTTTATTTAGCTTTAATGTTTTGTTATTTCAAAATAATGATCAATTCAAGACTAATAGTATTAAGTCCAAATGAATAAGTTCACTTTAAAAACAACAATTGGACTTTCATTTAAGCTCAAATAAATAATCTGTAAAGATAGATTTGGTTTGAGAAATATGAAAGCAAAGAAAGGTTTGTTTACACTTTGAAAAACATATTATTTATTTAGTACCAAAATGTAAAACTTAAGAACATGTACTAAATAAATCTTTTTCAAAATCTTGATCAAGCTTATTTAGCTTAATGTTTTGTCATTTCAAAATAAGGATCAATTCAAGGCTAACAATCTCCCCTTTTTTGATATGACAAAACTTAAAGATAAATTTGCTTGATGAAAAACTTTCTTTGAAACATTTAAGATTTTGAAAAACATTTTGAAAAACTTCCCCTTAATTAATGCATCCTAATCCAACACAACTCAACAAACATATGTTGGTCAAAGATATGAAATAAGTACAATCAAACATATGTATGTCAAGCACAAGCAAATTTGTTCATACGAGATTTCTCCCCCTTTTTGTCATAGCAAAAAGGCATGAGCATATTAATGAGCAAATAAACACAAAGAGGCATCGTTAACAAATATATTCATGAAACATTTCTCCTCCCTTTTGTTTATGCTCTTTATACCAAATGTTTAAAATCCTATATCAATTGCAATACAAGAAGAAATATCTTTAAACTTTCTCCCCCTTTTTGTCATTTCAAAAGAAAGAGAGATCAATTTAAGGCATGGGACAAAGTGCTTGATGCCAATAATATCAAGAGTATTTTGAATGCATGTAATCAAGTGTAATATGCAAATGAAGTTCACATACATTTATTCAAGTGCAGAAGTATAAGTGTATCCAAATTTAGCATTTTAGCACAAGTCATCAAATGTACTACATGAAATTTATGAGCAAACGATAATGAATGATATGCAATCTACTCATAAATCATGTTAGGATAAGATGTGCTTAGAACCTAAAGCATCAATAGCAATTAAGCATAAAGTCAAGCACATGCATACAAGCTCATACCAATTGTTAAGGATACCAACTATTAAAGTTATGTCATCAAAAAGCATACCCATTGTTATCACAAACAAATCAAGCAAAATTGTATTATAAGATTTCTTTTCATTTTCAAAATAAGGATTAATTAATATAACGCATACACAATTTTGCATAAAAGGTACAAGCTATATCAAGTATAGGCACATAAACAAGTGTCCATGAAAGTTAAAAAAAAATTTAGCAATTTTGATACCAAGTGTTACCAATTTTATTCAATAACTTTCATAGAGCACACATACTTAAAGCATATGAGAGATTCATTCCATATATGCATAAGTGATAATAGTAATATTTTATAAGCTATCCCCTATTTTCTTGAGCAAACAGTAGGATTAAATGATAGAGAAGAACTTATAAATATACAATATTTCAAATTCATTTTTCATGATGCTATTTTTGTTGGCTAGAATAAACTTCAGAAACTGGAGCTGCTAAATTAAAGGAAAAGCACAACGGTAGGTTGATACCCCATGACTATTTTTCCTTGATTGCGAATTGATTTTGCATATGATTGCATTACACCAGAAATTCATCATTAGAGTCGGTTTGAATATCTACTAATGCAAAAATATATGACAAAAAGCCATGAGCTCTTGTTAGTGTGGATGCAAATGACGATGGTGGATAATTGTTGTTGGTTTGCAGTTGCTGTAGAGAAAAAGTAAAAGCAGTGAGTTTTGAGAAAATTTTAATGAAAGCAATAGAAGATTAAAATGATTATATTATAACTAATAATTATAATATAATATAAATTTATATTAATTTTTAAATAAATAATTGTATATTAATTTATTATAAGCTAATTACAATAATATATCCATACTAATTAAATTAATAATCATACAATTAAACCACAATTGTTATAATGTTATTAAAAATAACATTATTTATAATGTTATAAATATTAGTAATTTATATTTAATTATATGAATTAAATTTAATTAATGATAAAATCTATTTTATTGATTAATATTAAAAATTATGACAATTTATAATTAATATTTATTATAAATTTAAAATTAGTTATTTATAATAATTATATTAAACTTAATAATAATTAACAATCTTAATTATTAAATATAACTAATAAGTAATATATAAATTAACAAATATTAAAAAATATTTAATAATTAATAACTTAATTATCAATTTAATATTGTTATTAAATTTAATAACTATTTGAACTTAATTATAAATTAATATATTAATAATATTATAAATTTTATTAATTATACATTAGTTATTATTAAATATAAATTATTAAAATATAAACTAAATAAATATTTTATTAATTATTTTAATATAAATTAAGTATTAAATAACTTAAATAGATAATTAAATAATAATAATATTTAAAATAATTATAATCTCTTAATATTTATAATAAGATTATAAATTATTACTTTTTATATTTTAAATTATTAATTATAAATTAGTACAATTTAATTATTATTAAATAATTATAAGCTAATTATAATATAATATAGTTTATATAATATGATTTATATTATATTATAACTTTAGAAAATTAATAATTATTTGAACTTGTTTGGTAAATAGATTCATTTTTTAAATCTCTTACTCATTAATTTTTGGAATAGTAATAAGTTAGCGGTAATTAAATATGAAATCTTAAATTATTTATTATTAATTTATAAATTGGATATTAATACTTAATTATTAATATTTATATAAATATTATAATTAATATTATTATATATTTGAATATTAAATATTAAATATTTAATAATATTTATAATAATAATTACGTTAATATTATTTGAAATAATTAATATTATATTATTATTTTACTAATTACTAAATCTATACAATTATTAATTAATATTATATTTATTATATATTATAATTATATATAATAAATATTTAACTATATTAATTATAATATTTATAATAAGTAAAAATTTAGTATTATATTATTTATTTATAAAACATTATATAATTATTATTTATTATAATTTAATAAAAACTACTATTTATAACTTAATTTATAATATAATAAATTATTATATATATAATTTAAGAATATATATTGATTATTATTTTAATAATAGAATGAAACTATTTTTATATATTTCAAATCAATATTTAATTATTATTTAAATATTAAATAATTTAGTAACTAAATTAATATTATTAATTATAAAGTAATTAAATAAATTTAGATAACTATATTGTTATAATTAATATAGTTTATAACTATTAAGTCTATATATTATTATATATAAATATAAGAATTATAATAAAATATAAATAACTATTAGATATAATTTATAATAATATAAACAATTTTGACTATATAAGTTATTCATGATATTATATTTAATTAATATTATATTTAAATAATTGTATAGATTTAGTAATTAGTAAAATAATAATATAATATTAATTAAACTAATAAAATATTTATAATAATTATTTAATATTAATTATTTATAAATTTATTGTATTTTAACAATAAATTAATTTGAACATTTAAATATAATCAGTAAGAGATTTAAAAAGTAAATCTGCTTACCAAACCATATCAAATAGTTTTGACTATCTGAATAATTATCTATTTCAAATAATTATAACATTTTATTTTGTCATCAAATAATTTGTTCTATTTATACAACTTTATTCGAAATAAAATAATGTAAATTTAATAATATTCCAAAACTTAATAACCAAAAAAATTAAAAAATAAATCTAATTACCGAACCAATTCAAATAGTTAAAACTATATAAATGATTATCTATTTCAAATTGTTATGACCTTTTCTTTTGTCATAAAATAATTGTTTTGTTTGTACAAGCTTATTCATATTAAAATAATACTAATTTCATAATATTTAAAAAATAAATTTATTTATCGAATCATTTCAAATGGTTAAGACTATTAGAATAATTATATACTTCAAATCGTTTTAACCATTTTTTAGTCATAAAACAATTGTTTTAGTTCATACAAGCTTATTCAGAATAAATTAATACTAATTTATTAACATTTGAAAAATTAACAAGAAAGCGATTTAAAAAATAAATCTGTTTGCCAAATAAGTTCAAATAGTTATTATTATTTGAACAATTGTCTATTTAAAAATGTTATAACCTTTTAATTTGTCATAAGACAATTGTTTTAGTTAATGCAAGCTTAGATGGAATAAAATAATACTAATTTATTAATATTTCCTAACTTAATAAGAAATTTAAAAAATAAATCTGTTTACCAAATCAGTTAAAATAATTATGGCCATTTGAATAATTATCTATTTCAAATCATTAGGACCTTTTATTTTGTCATAATACAATTGTTTTTTATCGTACAAGCTTATTCGAAATAAAATAATACTAATTGATTAATATTTCAAAAATAATAGGTAATAGATTTAAACAATAAATTTGTTTACTGAACCAGTTCAAATAATTATAACTATTTGAACAATTATCAATCTCAAATCGTTAAAATTTTTGTTTTGTCATAAAACAATTGTTTCTAATCATAGAAGCCTATTCAGTTAAAAATAATACTAATTGAATAATATTTCAAAAATTAATAAGAGATTTAAAAATTAAATATGTTTGCTAAACCAATTCAAATAGTAAAAACAATTAGAATAATTATCTATTTCAAATAGTTCAAACCTTTTGTTTAGTCATAAAAATATTTGTTTCATGTCTTATAAGCTTATTTGGAATAAAATAATCCAAATTTATGAACATTTGGAAAATTAATAAGCAAAAGATTTGAAAAAATAAATTTGTTTACCAAACATGTTTAAAAAGTTATGACTATTTAATCAATTATTTTTATAAAATTGTTATGAGTTTTTGTTTTGACATAAAACAATTGTTTCAATTCATAAAAGCTTATCCAAAATAAAAAGAATTTAATAAGCAGGAGTTTAAAAATATAAATTTTTTTATCGAGCAAATTCAGATAGTTACGACTATTTAAAATCGTTATGATGTTTTGTCATAAACTAATTGTTTCAGTTCATACAAGCTTATTCAAAATAAAATAATTCTAATTTTTCCAAAAATTAATAAGAAAGTGATTTAAAAAGTGAATCTATTTGCGAAATTAGTTCAAATAATTATAGTCATTTCAATAATTATCTATTTCAAATCGTTATCACCTTTTGTTTGGTCATATAACAATTATTTTTTTATCACACATGATTATTTGAAATAAAATAATAATAATTTATTAATCTTTCAAAAATTAATAAGAGATTTAAAAAATGAATCTGTTTACCGAACCAGTTCAAATAGTTATGACTATTAGAACAATTCTATACTTCAAACCATTATAACCTTTTGTTATGTCATAAAATAATTATTTCTGTTCATACAAGCTTATTCAAAATAAAACAATACTAATCTAAGAATATTCCAAAAATTAATAACTAAGGGATTTAAAAAATAAATTTGTTTGTTGAACCAATTCAAATAGTTAAGACTATATGAACAATTATCTATTTCAAATCGTTATGACCTATTGTCTTGTCATAAAACAATTTTCTCAATTCATACTAGCTTATTCGAAATAAAATAAAATGAATTTTATTAACATTTTAGAAATAATAAGTAATAGATTTAAAAAATAATTTTGATTACCTAACCAGTTCAAAAAATTATACTATTTGAACAATTATATATTTCAAATCATTATTACTTTTCTTTTTGTCATACAACAAATGTTTTTGTTCATATAAATTTATTTAGAATAAAGTAATACTAATCTATTAATATTTCAAAAATTAATAAGTGATTTAGACAATAAATCTATGTATCAAACTAGTTCAAATAGTTATGATTATTTGAGCAATTATTTATTTCAAATCATTATGACTTTTTGTTTTGTTGTAAAACAATTGTTTCTATTCATGCAAGCTTATTTGCATTAAAATAATACTAATTTATTAATATTTTGACAATTAGTAAGTAAAAATTTTAAAAATATGTTTACCACACTAGATCAAATAATCATGACAATTTGAATAATTATCTATTTCAAATCGTTATGACCTTTTGATTTGTCATAAAAGAGTTGTTTAAGTTCATATAAGCTTGTTCAAAATAAAATAATACTAATTTATTAATAATCCAAAAATTAATAATAAAGAGATTTAAAAAATGACTTTGCTTACTAAACAAATTTAAATAATAAGGATTGTTTGAATAATTATCTATTTGAAATAGCTATAACCTTTTTGTTTTGTAATAAAAGAATTTTTTCGGTTCATCTAAGCTTATTTCAAATAAAATAATACAAATTTATTAATATTAAGACAATTAATAAGTAAAAGATTTAAAAATAAATCTGTTTACCAAACAAGTTCTAATCATTATGGCTATTTGAGCAATTATTTATTTCAACATGTTATGATTTTTTGTTTTGTCATAAAATAATTATTTCTGTTCATACAAGTTTATTCGAATTACAATAATATTAATTAATTAATATTTTGACAATTAATAAGTAAAAGATATAAAAAATAAATATATTTACCAAACAAGTTCAAATAGTCATTAATATTTTTATAATTATATATTTCAAATCATTATGACCTTTTTGTTTCTAATAAAACACTTGTTTCAATTCCTATAAGCTTATTTGAAGTAAGATAATACTAATTTATTAATATTCCAAAAATTAATGAGTGAGAGAATTAAAAAAAGAATATGTTTACCGAATAAGTTCAAATAGTTATGACTATTTGAACAATTATCTATTTCAAAACATTATAACCTTTTGTTTTGTCATAAAACAATTGGCTTTGTTCATGCAAGCTTATTTCGAATAAAATAATTTAAATTTATTAATATTTCAAAATTTAATAAGTAAAATTTTAAAAAATAAATATGTTTTCTGAACACGTTCAAATAGTTATGACTATTTAAAGAATTATCTATTTCAAATCGTTATGACCTTTTATTTTTGTCATAAACCAATTGTTTCTGGTCATAAAAGCTTTTTTGAAATAAAATAGTACTAATTTATTAAAATTTCAAAAATTAATAACTAAAAGATGAAAAAATAAATCTATTTACCGAACAAATTCAAATAGTTATGACTATTTGAATAATTATTTATTTCAAATCGTTATGATCTTTTGTTTTATCATAAAACAATTTTTTCTATTCGAGATAGTAAATAAATTAATTTAGATAATAATAAACAATAAATTATTATTGAACAGAAACAATTATTTTATGATAAAATAAAAGGTTATAATGATTTTAAATAGATAATTGTTCAAATAGTTATAACTATTTGAACTTGTTCGATAAACAAATTTATTTTTTAAAATTTTTGCTTATTAATTTTTTGAATGTTAATAAAATTATATTATATTATTTCAAATTAGCTTGTATGTACTAAAAATTTTTTAAGAATCATTAATTAATAATTTTATTAATAATTAACAATATTATTAATGGCTATTGAATAAATTATTAATATTATTAATAATATTATATTAATATTATTAATATATTTAATAATCCAATTAAAATTTAACATATATTAATTTTCTATTATAATTATAATAAATATTAATAATTAATTATAATTAATAAGGATTATAATTAATACAAATAAATCTCTTACTTATTAATACGCAATTATTTGAATTATCATACAAATTTACAAATATTAAAAAATGAATATTTTTATCGATCAAGTTTAAATAATTATGACTATTTGAACATTTAAATATTAGTTATTTAAATGTATAAATTATTATTTAATAAAGATTAAAATATTGATTATAATTATTAAATAAATTATAATAGATTAAAATTAGTTTTATGATAATAATTAAAATTATCATAATAGTATTATTATATAATTACTATATAATAAATTTAAATAATTACAATTAAATACTAATTAATACTTTATTAATAATTAATATAATAATATATTTATAATAATATAATTATTTAGTTTTATATTTAATTAATTAATGATTATATATTTACTTAATTATTTATTTTTAATTTAAATAATTGCCATAGTTTTGACTTATTTAAATCATCCAAAATAAATTAATAGAAATAGCTTGTATTATATTTAATTATCTATTAATATATTTTAAATTGATTATTTAAATTAAATAAAATAATATTTAAAATAAATAATTTATTAATCATGAATTATTATTTAAATAAATTATTATTATCTTTATTTAATTATTAATTTATTATATATAAATTCTTATTATATATTAAATAATATTTAATAATATTATAATAATATTGAATTATTATTAATTCAATATTATGATATTGAATTATAATCATGATTATAATAATTTAATATGATTATGTATTAATTATACATATTCAAAGGAAATTATTCTAATTTAATATTAATTATAATAGTTATTCAAATATACGTTATTAATAGTTAATATTCAATAAAATAAATTAATTATTAATTTAATATCTGAATTTATTATATTTTAATAAATTAAAATATTAAATTAGAATAATTTTCTTTGAAGGGCTTTGACATGCACTCAATAATAATTGCTTTCGCAATCTCAAATGACTCACTTGGTCCTTCCAAGATTACTTCATCATGAACCTATTTTTTTGAAGAATGTTATTTTCAGAGAAAGTGTAGGACAATGACTTTATAAAGAGCCACATCAAAATAGTAACTTATGCAATGAGATTCAAAAATATTTAACATTTAATTACAACTATAATTTATTTGTTAATTATATTTAAATTTTACAATTTAATATTACTTAAATTAATATTATTATTATATTTAAAATATTGCTTAAATAAATAACAATATAAAAATAATTTAATAAATATTGGTCATTGTAAACAAATTAATAATAATTTATTATAATAATCGAATAATTTGAATTGTAAATAAAATTGCTAATTATAAGAATATAACAATTAAGAATAAGATGAATAATATTCAAATAGTTATTTTATTTTGAATATAAATACTATGTAAATATTAATTAGATATTCCTTGTAATTCAAAAACAAGTGTTTTGTGACAAAATAAAAGGTCATAATGATTTAAAATAGATAATTATTCAAATAGTCAAAACTATTTGCAATGGTTAGGCCAACATATTCATGTTTTAAATTCATTACTTATTAATTGTTAGAATATTAATAAATTAGCATTACTTTATTCCGAATAAGACTATATCAATAGAAATAATTGTTTTCTGACAAAACAAAAGGTTATAACAATATGAAATAAATAATTGTTAAATTGTTATAACTAATTGAACTAGTTTGGTAAACAAATTTATTTTTTAAATCTCTTATTAATTTTCAAAATATTAATAAATTAATATTATTTTATTCTAAACAAAATTATATTAATAAAAACATTTGTTTTATGATAAAATAAAAGAATATAACGATTTGAAATCGCTAATTATTCATATAGCCTTAACTATTTGAACTGGTTCAACAAATAAATTTATTTTTCAAATCTCTTAATTATTAATTTTCATAATATTATTAGATTAGTATTATTTTCTTTTGAATAAGCTTGTATGAACATAAATAATTGTTTTATGACAAAACAAAGGTTATAATGACTTGAAATATATAATTGTTTAAATAGTCATAATTATTTGAACTAGTTCAATAAACAAATAATCTCCTACTTATTAATTTTTGAAATATTAATAAACTAGTATTATTTTATTCTAATTAGGCTTGTATGATGAAAAATAATTGTTTTATGACAAAACAAAAGTTCAAAATGATTTGAAATAGATAGTTGTTCAAATGGCCATAACTATTTGAACTGATTTGATAAAATGATTTATGTTTTAAATCTCCAACTTCTTAATTTTTGAAATATTAATAAAGTAATGTTATTTCTCAATTTTTGAAATATTGATAAAGTAATATTATTTTATTTTTGATAAGCTTTTATGAAATGAAATAGTTGTTTTATGATAAAACGAAAGGTCGTAACGATTTTAAAATGATAATTGTTTAAATAGTCATAACTATTTAAACTTGTTTGGTAAACAAATTTATTTTTTAATTCCTTGCTTATTAATTTTTTGAATGTTAATAAAATATTTTATTTCGAATAAGCATGTATGAACTAAACAATTATTTTATGACTAAACAAAAGGTCATGATGATTTGAAATAGATAATTATTATAATAGTCTTAACTATTTGAATTGGTTCAACAAATATATTTATTTTTTAAATCTCTTATTAATTTTTAGAATATTATTAGTTTAGCAATATTTTACTCCGAATAAGTTTGTATGGACAGAAACAATTGTTTTATGACAAAACAAAAATCATACCGATTTGAGATAGATAATTATTCAAATAGTCATAACTATTTGAATTGGTCCGATAAATAGATATAGTTTTTAAATCTCTTATTACTTTTCAAAAGATTATTAAATTAGTATTATTTTATTTTTAATAATTTTGTATAAATAGAAACAATTGTTTTATTACAAAACAAAGGATCATAACTATTTGAAATAAATAATTATTTGAACTCACTCGGTTAACAAATTTATTTTTTAAATATTTTACTTATTAATTTTTGAAATTTTAATAAATTAGTATTATTTTATTTCGAATAAGCTTTTATGAATAGAAACAATTAGTTTATGACAAAACAAAAGGTCATAATGATTTGAAGTAGATAATTGTTCAAATGGTCATAATTATTTTGAACGTGTTCAAAAAATAAATTTATTTTATATATTTTTATTTATTAATCTTTGGAATATTAGTAAATCTATATTATTTTATTTGAAATAAACTTGTATGAATAGAAACAATTGTTTTATGGCAAAACAAAAGGTCATAACAATTTGAAATAGATAATTGTCCAAATAGTCATAACTATTTGAACATGTTTGGTAAATAGATTCATTTTTTAAATCTCTTACTCATTAATTTTTGGAATAGTAATAAGTTAGTATTATTTTATTTCGAATAAGCCTATATGAATTGATATAATTGTTTTATGGCAAAACAAAAGGCCATAACGATTTGAAATATATAATTATTTAGATAGTTATTACTATTTGAACTTGTTTGGTAAACATATTTATTTTTTAAATCTTTTACTTATTAATTGTTGAAATATTAATAAATTAATATTATTTTAATTCGAATAAGCTAATATGAACAAAAATAATTGTTTTATGACAAAACAAAAGGTTATAATGATTTGAAATAAATAATTGTTCCAATAGTCATAACTATTCAAAATTATTCGGTAAACAGATTTGAAATAAGCTTGTATGAATAGAAAAAATTATTTTGTGACAATACAAAAGGTTATAGCAATTTGAACTAGATAATTATTCAAATAGCCATAATTATTTGAACTTGCTCAATAAATAGATTCATTTTTTTAAATCTCTCACTTATTAATTTTTGAAATATTAATAAATTAGAATTATGTTATTTTGAATAAGCTTGTATAAACAAAAACAATTGTTTTGTGAGAAAATAAAAGGTCATAACGATTTGAAATAGAGAATTGTTCAAATAGTCATAATTGTTTGCACTGGTCAAGCCAAAAGATACATTTTCTAAATCCATTACTTATTAATTTTCAAAATATTAATAAATTAGCATTACTTTATTCCGAATAAGATTATATGAATAGAAACAATTGTTTTATGATAAAACAAATGGTCATAACAATTTGAAATAAATATTTGGTTAAATAGTTATAACTAATTAAACTGGTATGGCAAACAGATTTATTTTTTAAATCTCTTACGTATTAATTTTTGAAATATTAATAAATTAATATTATTTTATTCCAAACAAACTTATATGAACAAAAACATTTGTTTTATGACAAAACAAAAGGTAATAACAATTTGAAATAGATAATTATTCAAATAATCATAATTATTTGAAATAGTTTTGTAAATAGAATTGTTATGACTTTTTGTTTTGTAACAAAACAATTGTTTTTGTTCATATAAGCTTATTCGAATTAAGATAATATTAATTTATTAATATTATGACAATTAACAAGTGAAAGATTTAAAAAATAAATATGTTTATGAAACAAGTTCAAATAGTGAAAACTATTTGAATAATTATCTATTTCAAATAATTGTGACCTTCTATTTTGTAATAAAATAATTGTTTCAGTTGACATAAGCTTATTTGAAATAAAAATAGGTCTAATTTATTAATATACCAAAAATTAATGAGTAAGAGAATTAAACAAATGAATCTATTTATCAAACAAGTTCAAATAGTTATGACTATCTAAATAATTATCTATTTCAAAACATTATGACCATTTGTTTTGTCATAAAATAATTAGTTTTGTTCATGCAAGCTTATTTCGAATAAAATAATATAAATTTATTAAAACTGCAAAGATTAATAAATAAAAATTTTAAAAATAAATATGTTTTTTGAACACATTCAATAGTTATGACTATTTGAACAATTATCTATTTCAAATTGTTATGACAATTTATTTTGTCATAAACCAATTATTTCTATTCATACAAGCTTCTTTGAAATAAAATAATATTAATTTATTAATATTTCTAAAATTAATAAGTAAAGATTTAAATAATAAATTTGTTTACCGAACAAGTTCAAATAGTTATTATTATTTCAACAATTATATATTTCAAATCTCTATGATTTTTTGTTTTGTCATAAAACAATTGTTTCTATTCACACAAGTTTATTTGGAATAAAATAATACTAATTTATTATTATTCTAAAAATTAATAAGTTAGAGATTTAAAAAATAAATTTGTTTACTGAACAAGTTTAAATAGTCATGTCCATTTGAACTGTTATTTATTTCAAATTGTTATGACATTTTGTTTTATTATAAAATAATTGTTTCTATTCATACAAAATTATTCAGAATAAAATAATACCAATTTATTACTATTTCAAAAATTAATAAGGATTTAAAAATAAATGTGTTTTCAGAAATAGTTCAAATAGTTAAGACCATTAGAACAATTATCTATTCCAAATTATTTTGATCTTTTGTTTAGCTAAAAAGTAATTATTTCAGTTCATACATGCTTATTCAAAATATAGTTATTCTAGTCATACTATAAATTATATAATATTATATTATACTATAAATCAAATATTATAAATTATTAATAATATTTACAAAAAATTTATAAGATATTTATAATAATTATTAGTTATTAATAAATACAACTATTATAGTTAATATTATCAAATAATAATATTAATTATTAATATTATTAATATTTAAATTCATAATATAATTTATTTATATTACTAGATTTATTGTCGGATTATACAATTAAATTACTATATAATATAAATATATTAGTAACAAATAAAATATAATTAATATTATTAATATTATTAATAAATTAATAAAATATTATTTTATAAAGTAGTACTATTGATTAGTACTTATTAAATAGTTTATTGAATAGATTAATAAATTAATAATTAGATTAAATAATTATAATAATATTTATTATAATTATATATGTTTATTTATTAATTTATTATAATTTATTTATAAATTATGAATTATAATAATTATATTATTATTATTATTTATACTTGATATTATACTATAAAATTAGTTATAGTATACTAATAAATAATAAGTTATATTAATAAGTTATTAATATAACATTTATTTAAATTATTATTAATTAAATAATAACAAAATAGTTTTTTTTTATAAACTAATTATAAATAATTAATAATTAATTTTTTAATTAAGTTATTAACAAATAGTATCATAAATTATAATATGATTTAAAATATAATATTAATAATGATTTAAAATAGATAATTATTTATTAATAAATATTTATTAATTGAAATAGTCAATTATTATAATATTTAACCTTTTGTTTAATCATAAAATAATTGTTTCAGTTCATACAAGCTTATTCAAAATAAATTAATACTAATTAATAATATTTGAAAAATTAATAAGAAAGAGATTTAAAAAAAAAATAAATATGTTTACCAAATAAGTTCAATTAGTTATTACTATTTTAACAATTGTCTATTTAAAATCTTTATAACATTTTGATTTATCATAAAACAATTGTTTCAGTTAATACAAGCTTAGATAGAAAAAATAATACTAAATATTAATATTACCTAAATTAATAAGTAAGAAATTTAAAAAATAAATATGTTTACTGAATTAGTTAAAATAATTATGTAATAATTATTATTATTCAAAATAATAAAAAAATAATACTATATCCACTTACAAAATGTGAAGAGTTTATTATGATATTAATATAAAATAATTTCAATATTTTCCAATGTTAACTACTAATAATTATTATTAATTTTTATATTATTATTACAAATATTTTTGTTATTAATAATATTAATTTTACTTATTAATAAATTACTAATAAATTATATTTATACTATAATATCTATCTAATAATTTTAATATTATTATATTTAATTAATCAACTATATAAGTAAAAACTTATTATTAATTTATAGTTGGTTTATTTTATGTTATTTACAATATTATTTACAAATAATAAATTGTTATTTAAACTTATAATGATAAGTTTAATGATATGAGGATAAGAATGGATATGATTTTAAATTTTTATTAGATACGAAAATGGAGATGGATAATAATGTACCCACCTCGTATCCGTACTCATACCCTACGTATATATTTATATATATTTAGTATATAGATTTTTATTAAATAATATAAATTATTATTTTACATTAATTAGAATTAATATATTGTTATTGAAAAATATATTTATAAAAAAATATCTAACTATAGAAGATAAAAATTAAAAAATAAAATTTATTTATTATTTCTTTTAAAAATTATGTGTATGAAAATTACTCACATTGATTAAATACCTGCAAAAATAAGATAAATTTAAAATATCCTTTTGGTATAGGTACAAGGATGGATAAAATATAAAAATCTGAAAATGATAATGAAAACAATTAAAATAACTTGGCTTATAAATTAGAATATTATTTTTAATCTTTATTTAGTAATTATATAGTATAATTATCAATTAGGCTATTATAATTTAATATATTAATATAATTTCAATTTTAAACTAGTAGTCATTTATTACTTAATATTTATAATATTATTACTATTTATTATAATAATTAATTTATATAGTATCATGTAATAATTTAATAAATTATTATAATTAAATATTATTAATAATATTTTAAGAATCATATTAATTATTATAATATGTAATTATAATTGTATATTATATATTATATAATAATTATTTATTATAAATTTAATTGGACATATATATTAATAATTAAATAACTAACGATAATTGATTGACAATAATAGTTAATAAAATATTAATAACTATTAACTATTAATATTATAATTAATTATAAGTTATAATTAAAATTATTTGATATAATTATATTTTAATTTTAATTTAATTATTAATAGTAATTAAGTTATTTTATTATAAGTTATAATAATAATTTAATATTATTATAATTATAAAATTATGAATTTATTAATATTTCATAATTGAATTATTTATTATAATTCAATTCAATATATAAAATTATTCATAATAAATATATTGTATCTAATATATTATGATATTAAATTACTAAATAATAATTAAGTATATAATATATTAATATACTGAATAATATATTTATAATAATAATTAATAATTATTATTAATTAATAATTTAATTACTTATTATGATAAAATGTTATAATAAAATATCATTAAATATTCATATAATCTCTTATATGTTTATATAATTTACAAGTCAAAGATTAAACTAATTATAAAATTTATTAATAACAATTTAATAATAGTTTATATAAATAATTATTATTATAATTAATTGTATAATTATTTATAATAAATAATTATTATTATACAAAAATAATAATAGTTATAATAAAATTATTATTATAATAAATAATATATAATATATAATATTATTATAATGTTATTATATAATTATTAATATATTAATACATTTTTAACACATTTATAATTTAAATAACTTATATTATTACTAAATAATTAATTATCATAATATATTAATGGAAATATATTTGTAATTATTGTATCTATTATAATTATAATTATATAAACTTATCTATTAAAATTATATTGTTCAAATAGTCATAACTATTTGAACTTTTTTGATAAATAAATTTTTTTTTTAAATCTCTTACTCATTAATTTTTGAAATATTAATAAATTAGTATCATTTTATTTCAAATAAGCCTATGTAGACACCCAATTTGGTCAAGGCCCAGATCATTTGGGCCTAGTCCAAATGGGTATGTCCATCTTGTTTTTTTTTTTTAATATTTTAATATTTTAATATTTTAATATTTATTATTTATTATTATTATTTTTTAATATTTTATATTTTATATATTTTTTTTTCTTTAATCTTATGTATTTGTTATTTATTTATTATTACTATTTATTTTTTTATTTGTTATATATATATATTTATCTAGTTATATATTTATTATTATTTATCTATTGTAATTTATCTAGTATTATTTTTATCTATTAATATTTTGATTTATCTGATTTTTTTTCTTTAATATCTATTAATATTTTTTATTTATTTAATTTTTATTTTCTTTTTCAGATTTTTTTTCTTTTTGTTTTGGCTGAAGATTGGAACAATTTCAAAGAATCCTACCATGAATGGGGATTCAATCAGAGTCCATATTGGATTCAATGATTGAATTTCAATCCAAAAAGGAGTTAGGATTGATCAGAAACTCTTCTGATCAATCCCTATAAAAGGACCCTCGGATCAAAGGAAAAAATATAGAGAAAAGAGTTACTGGTTGAGAGAAAAAGGCAGACAGAAGAGATTTGAAAGCTGAAAAAGGGTTTAAAGGCATTAGAATAGCTTTAGGAATCGGTGGGAAATTTTTGGAGATTTTTTTGTGAATTTTTTTTTGGAAATTTTTGAAAAATTTTTAGATTTCGGTTGAATTTTTCGACGAAGGTTGAATTTTTCAGTTACTATTCCGGCCAAGTTTGAAGTTTCCAGCCAGCTGCCCAGTTTTCGATGAGAATTCCTAGAAACCGATCAACTTTCCAACGAACTTCCGACGAAAAATCCAGATTCCGACGAAATTTCCAAAATTCGATGAATATTCAACCGGAGTTCTTCAAGAAATTTAGAGAGAAGGGAAAGAAAAAAAAAGAAGAGAGAGAGAGAGGTAAGGCTCTATCTGTTGAAAAAATGAAGGAATCAGCCTTATATACCCTCCCAAAATGACGTCGTTTTTACGTTAAGTAACCCAGAGGATCCGTACGTTTTGCCAAGATCCGACCCGACCCGAGCTTCGACCACTTTCGACCTGTGCGTGACCTGCCTCCCCGAGCCATTAGTCGAGTCGAGCCGACACTCCGAGCCGCGTTCTTCGAGCTATTTTTTTTCTTTAAGTCAAGCCGAGCCGAGCCGTTCCAGGTTTTTTTTTAATTTATTTTTTATTATTTATATATATATATTTATTATTATTATTAGGTTAGATTTGTTTAATATTTTTTTTATTTTTCTTTTCTTTATTTTTATTTTCACTCTCATTTTTATTTTATTATTTTATTTTCTTTAAATAAAATTCAAAAAAAATATTTTTGAGGAAAAGTTAAAAATATCAATTTTCTTTAAAAATAAATTTTCAAAAAAAGGGGTTTTGAGGAAAAGTTGAAAGTATCAATTTTCCTTAAGAATAAATTTTCAAAAAAAAAAAAGGTTTTGAGGAAAAGTTGAAAGTATCAATTTTCCTCGAAATTAAAAGTTCCAAAAAAATATTTTTAGGGAAAAGTTGAAAGTATCAATTTTCCTTAAAAATAAATTTTCAAAAAAAAAAGATTTTGAGGAAAAGTTGAAAGTATAAATTTTTCTCGAAATTAAAGTTTTCAAAAAATATTTTTGGAGAAAAGTTGAAAGTATCAATTTTCCTTGAAAATAAGCTTTCCACAAAAAAATATTTTTGGGGAAAAAGTTGAAAGTATCAATTTTTCTTAAAAATAAGTTTTCAAAAATGAATTTTTGAGGAAAAGTTGAAAGTACCAATTTTCCTCAAAATTAAAGTTTCAAAAGAATATTTTTGGGGAAAAGTTTAAAGTATCAATTTTTCCTGCATAAAAACAATCATTTTTTTTTCTTTTTTATTTTTTAATGTTAAATAATTCGACGATGGAGCCTCTGTAAGTAAAACAGTAGTTTTCTTGCATACTCTTGAGGTGAGGAAATTTTCTCAATTTTTTACTAAAAGTATTAGAGTTAATTGAGAATAATTTTCAATAGTTAATTACTTGGTAAAATTTTAAGGCTTATTGGATAACACAAAATTAAGCTAGTACCATCTTTTGATGGGCATTGTGAGGGTGCTATAACCTTCCTCACACGTAACCGAACTCTCGAACCCTGTTCTGGTTAGTAGACCTGAACCTATTCTTTTAGGGACCCTTAAACTTAAGTGTTCCCTGAAAGGACAGATTCTTTAGGTGGCCAATCGCACCTAGATAAAAAAAAGATTGGTGGCGACTCCTTCAAGTCAATGTCTAGCGATAGATCTCTGGATCTAGACGTTATGACAGCTTGGTGACTCCACTGGGGACCCTGAGAGTCAGGCCAGCAAATAATTTGTGTTATCCAAAAGCCTAATAAAATTAAACCTTTTTGTATATATGTGTTATTATTCATTCATGTTTATTTACTTTGTTAATTATGTCATTCATATGCATGTGCACAACATGAGCTCTATACCCGAGCTCCGTCCCTCTAAGAGGGAGTAAAGTACTTATTACTTTCGTGAGGTTTAATGCCTCCACAGTGGCTAGCGAAATACTCCTATTCAAATTGAACCTTTTCCGCTTGTAGCCTGTAATGGGTGAGGATTAGGGTGCCTTACTAGTCTGTGATGGACAATGATGTAAGGAGCAATTTGGAAACCTTTAGATTTTAACCTTGAACCACATATAGTGAACCTTAGAGGTGCCTAAACCTAGGATAGAGCCCTTTCTACCCAATGATAGATATACCCTAAAATTAAGACACAAAAAGGGTGTTTATCTAATCATTTTAATTGTTTAACTTTGTGCATCATTTTCATTATCATATGTAACATTATGCATCAACATCACTTTCATTTCATCCATGGAACTAACTATGTTGTTTGTCTGATTGTATGCATCTGCATTACTTTCATGATCATGTTTTAACACAATCATTTGCATCTATTTCATATTAGATTTCATTCAGGAAAATGTGTATTTCATTCGTGCATCAAAGCATCATACATAAAGCATAGCATAACATTTCTAATCATAATTGTGGTGTTAAAGGTTCAAGGATAGCTCCATCTAACGAGAACCCTGTCCATCAATATAACACAAGATCCAGAACTAGACAAATAGAGCAAAAAAATTCTCATAGATTTAAAAAGATAGAAAAAGCACTGGAAAAGATTGAAAGTAAGTTAAGCAAGATTTTGGATGCTCTTAATAAGCTGAATAAGGGAAAAAGAGTTGAAGATGATACAAGCCAACAAGTTCCCTCATTGCAAGAAGTGGCTGACCCTTTGTATCCTCCAGGTTTTGGCCCATCTCAAGCTTAGTCTGCTCAAGAGGTTCCATCGTAATACTTCCCATATCCAACATATCCTGGAATACCATCAGCTTCTAACCCAGGGTATTATAATAGCTATGTAAATCCTATCTTTACTAAAAAGGTAGTAGAACCAATTCCTGATCTAGATGATTTGAAAGAGAAGAAGAAAGAAAAGATAAGAGTGAAAACTCAAGAAAGCTCCAAGATTAGTATGCTAGAACAAAGGCTACGGGTTGTGGAAGGATTTGGTTTCTATGGTTCAGTTGATGCTACTGGGCTTTGCTTAGTCCCTGATGTGGTCATTCCTCATAAGTTCAAAGTACCATAATTTGAAAAATATGATGGTACAAAGTA
Source organism: Durio zibethinus (assembly GCF_047325235.1). NCBI lineage: Eukaryota > Viridiplantae > Streptophyta > Magnoliopsida > Malvales > Malvaceae > Durio > Durio zibethinus. The sequence goes on from NC_143174.1 coordinate 16,249,039, forward strand.
CCCCAAAACCCACATCACCATGTATTACAGGAAGATGGTAGCTCATGCTCATGATGAAAAACTCTTGATGCATGTCTTTCAGGATAGCCTTACAGGCTCAGCGGCCAGGTGGTATGTTCAACTGGACAGAACTCGTATTCGCTCTTGGAGCGATATGGCTCATGACTTCATCAGTCAATATCGACATATTATCGATTTGGCCCCTGATCGTTTGTCTTTACAAAACCTAGATAAAAAGGCCAATGAGACTTTTAAAGAGTATGCCCAGAGGTAGAGGGATATTGCTTCTCAAGTACAGCCTCTTTTGACTGAGAAAGAAACTACAGTGTTGTTTGTCAGCACTTTGAAGTCTCTCTATTATGAAAAGATGATAGGGAATGCAACAAAGAATTTTATCGACATGGTGATCTCTGGAGAAATTATTGAAAGTGCCATAAAAAATGACAAGTTGAAAGGAGGAGAAACCAAGAAGGCATCAGAAAAGAAAGAAGCTCAAGCTCAAGCTATGAGCTTTGATAGACAACAATTCAGGGGTTATCAACCCTATCCACCCCAAGGTTACTCTCCATACTATCCTGCTGTGAATAATGCCTCATCCTACCCATACCAGCTAGCTCCATAACCACCTTATTCATCCACATATCGATCAATTTTTGGCCCTCAAGATCTTACATATAGCCTTAACATTCAAGCTCTTGCAAGAGCCTAAATTCGCCCTACTAACCTAGCAAGTGGTTCACAAGAGCAACGGATTACTCGAGAGAAACCTGTATTTGATCCAATCCCTGTGATTTATACGGAGTTATATCGAGAACTCTATAATAGCCATTTGATTGCCCCCAGCCATATGGAGCCGCTTAAGCCACCATATCCTAAGTGGTATGATCCTACAGCCCATTGCGACTACCATTATGAAATTATTGGCCATTCTACTAAAAATTACACTGCTTTAAAGCATAAGGTGCAACGGTTGATCAATGAGGGAATGATAAGTTTTGATCAAGGAAAAGCAACAACACCTAATGTTAGCGCTCTGAGTGAAAGTCAAGAATAGAAAGGGTCCGAAAAGTCACAATGAATTGAGGGACAAGATGTCAATAGAGATTCTTCACCTGATCGCATAGGGGGACAATTTTGAAGAATGGAGATAAGGCTTGTTAAAGGTTTTTTTTTTGTCATTTTAGGATTTCTTTTCGAGTAATGTTAGATTTCTTTTTGCAATATGACTTCACTTGTTATCATTTTAATAAAGGTAAGTTAATGCATTTCATTACTCGACCATTACTCCATGCTCTGTTACCTTTCATAAATTTACATTCCCATTCTTAAATTTCAGAGGATGAATATTTAGACAATGATAATAATAATTCTGGGATTTAATTTTGAGAACTCATCCACATTAATATGAGGAGATGATTTGAGCAAAAAGTAAGCTGTTACCAGAGGTGAAATAGATATGTCTTGAAGATGTGCAATCTTTTATACAGATTCATGAGCTTTGTTCAATAGATGATGTTCAAGAAAGGTATTCACAATTGAGATGAAAATGGCCATCTTTCTTTTACCATTCAAAAAACCATTTATTGCTACCCCTTTGAGCCTATTATGATTTTTTTTCTGAAAAACCCTAACCAAGGATCACCCTATTTACTGAAGGGCAATTTTTGAAAAAAAATCACAAAAGCTCTCAAAGATTGAAAGAGAAAGAAAAGCAAAAGAAAAAAATAAATGCCACACATGATTTGGGGTAAAATAATGAGAATCCTTTGTGTGAAGAAAGAAAAAAGTAGTGAAATGATATGGGGCAAAATGCCAAGTTGCATCAAATGATCCTTAGTTTTGAACCTTTTTAATACATGTTTTGAGCCTATTATGTCTATTTCTTTATAACCCTTCACTTTGAGCTACATTACAACCTTGAAAAGTTCATTTGGATCAAATGTGAATGCTCGAATTGAATGATCATATATTGGGCAAAGACATGCTCATGATGAAACAATGGAATCATGCTACATTGCTCTAAAGTTTGATGTATGGAAGATATCAGCAATGGATGAAAAATGAGAAAAAAAAAGAAGATAAAAAAAAAGAAAGAAAAAAAAATGAAAAAAGATATTCAAATTGCAAACCTGAAAGGGTGATTTTGGTAAAAAAAGATCTAAGTCAAATGGTTCACATGGATGGAAGATCAAAGACATTTGAAAACCCCTCAACGACTGGGGCAAAGTTCGCCAAGCTCAAAATGACTCCAACAATAAATGAAATGAGTTTTTGAAAAAGAATCCTAGATTAATGTTAAGAATTGTCTAGATATTCATCATTTGGACATACCATTCATCCCAATGACATGTACCCAATTTATTTCCTTTCCCATTTATTTTGTACCAAAATAGATCTTCATTGATTATCTTTACCATAATTCACCTTGTGTTCTCTTATTGTTACACCCCTAAAATGAATTGAGAGAATGTTTGATTTTATTTGTCAAGAATTGAAATGATAATGAATGAATGAATATGTGTTTAAAACAGTCTTGCATTCATTTGAAAAAAAATCTAAGATGATGGTGGTAACAAAATGAAAAAATGGTAAAAACCCAAAAGAGATGATTTGGAAGGATATATGATGCCACCAAAATGGAGAATATGATGAGGTAAATCTTGAAAAGTGGTATAACCAAGTGATGAGTACAAGGATGAATTAGTCGATATGACTTGCAAGTTATGATTGAATGATGAAAACAATCAGTGGACAAAGTTTGTTTTGGAATGGTTAATGATTCAGTGATGATGGATGAAACTTGTTTTGAAATTTGTTAGTGCTGAGAAGTTCATTGAATGATGGCCAAGTGATGATCGATTGATGAAACTTATTCCAAAGTATTGAGAAACTGAACAAGGGAGAATGTGAGATGGCAAGGTCTTGAGGACCATATTCCATAATTATTTAGGATTTCATGACATTATTGACATTCGCATTACATGCATCATGGTGGCATCATCGTTTGAATGGTACATACATATAATTTGACGAATTAAACTTTGTATGGACATGCATGGCACTATGAGAATATAGGTTGCAGCATTTGCATCATTAAGAAGGCATGTGCATTTTTGGTCATGACATTCATTCATGCAAATTTTTTAGTCACTTGAAAAACAAATTGTGAATATTTTGATGAGAATTTTTGAAAACTCAAATGAGAATCTTTGAGTTTCAAAATGAAAATCTTTGAGGAGTGAAACCCTAAAGTTCCTCGAATGTGAATCTTCGAACAAATGAAAAGTTTTAAACTTTTGGATGTGAATCTCCAAAATACAAAGCTTCAACCTTTTGGATATGAATTTATAATGTTTTAAATGAGAACCTTTGAACTTAGATGTGAAACTCTAAGTTTATTGCATGTGAGCCTTTGAACTCAAATGAAAAGCTTTGAATTTTTGGATGTGAATTTCCAAAATTCAAATGAAAAGCTTTAGATTTTTGGATATGAATTCCAAGTTTGCCAAATGAGAACCTTTGAAAAGCCTTGAATTTTTGGATATGAGCCTCCAAAATTCCAATGAGGATCTTTGATGTGAGTCTTGCAAGTTGCAAATGCAAATCTTGAGATCTTACAAATTTGAATGAAATTGAAATTTTGAGAATCAAATTTTAGTAAATTCTTACGAAGTTAGAAGGTTCTTGCAAATCTGAACCTCTGAACGTTGAACTCAAATTGTGAATCTTTGAGTTCCCATTACAAAATTCCTTCAATCACGATCTATAACTCATTTGGACATGATTGTCAAAGAGCAATTTATTTTTCAAAGTTTCGTTGCCTCTGTTTAGAGGAGCAATTTACTTTTCAAAGTCGTGGTGCCTCTGTTTAGAGGAGCAATTTATTTTTCAAAGTCGTTAAGCCTCTGATTAGAGGAGCCATTTATTTTTCAAAGTCGTTGAGCCTCTGCTTAGAGGAGCTTTGATCAAAATTAAAAAAAAAAAACAAAAAAAAAATTTACCTCTGTTTAGAAGGGCTTTGTTTATGTTTCCAAAAGTCATTAAGCGTCTGATTAGAGGAGCTTTGTTTATGTTTCTCAAAGTCGTTAAACCTCTGTTTAGAGGAGCTTTGATCAAAATTTTAACAAACAAAAAAAAAGAAAAAAAAACAAAACAAAACAAAAAAAAACAAAAACAAAAAAAGTGTCAAGTTGAGTCTTGAATGGGTGTCTACGTCTTTACGCAATTTCTGTTTCACAAAAAATGTGCAAAGAGGGGTAGCTGTAGACACCTAATTTGGTTCAGGCCCAGATCATTTGGGCCTGGTCCAAATGGGTAGGTCCATCTTATTTTTTTTTATATTTTTTTATTATTTTTTTAATATTTTATATTTTATATATTTTTTTCTTTATATCTTATGTATTTGTTATTTATTTATTATTACTATTTATTTTTTTATTTTATATATATATTTATCTAGTTATATATTTATTATTATTTATCTATTATAATTTATCTAGTATTATTTTTATCTGTTAATATTTTGATTTATCTGATTTTTTTCTTTAATTATCTATTAATATTTTTTTATTTATTTAATTTTTATTTTCTTTTTCAGATTTTTTTTCTTTTTTTTTTTGGTTGAAGATTGGAACAATTTCAAAGAATCCTACCGTGAATGGGGATTCAATCAGAGTCCATATTAGATTCAATGATTGAATCCCAATCCAAAGAGGAGTTGGGATTGATCAAAAACTCTTCTGATCAATCCCTATAAAAGGACCCTCGGATCAAAGGAAAAAACATAGAGAAAAGAGTTACTGGCTGAGAGAAAAAGGCAGACAGAAGATATTTGAAAGCTGAAAAAGGGTTTAGAGGCGTTAGAATAGCTTTAGGAATCGATGGGAAATTTTTGGAGATTTTTCTGCAAATTTTTTTTTGGAAATTTTTGGAAAATTTCTAGATTCCAGTTGAATTTTTTGGCTACTATTCTGGCCAAGTTTGAAGTTTCCCGCCAGCTGCCCAGTTTTCGATGAGAATTCCCAGAAACTGACCAACTTTTCGATGAACTTTCAACGAAAAACCTAGATTCTAATGAAATTTCTAGAATCCGATGAATATTCAACCGGAGTTTTTCAAGAATTTTAGAGAGAAGGGAGAGAAAAAGAAGGAAGAGAGAGAGAGGGAAGGCTCGGTCTGTTGAAAAAATGAAGGAATCAGCCTTATATACCCTTCCAAAACGATGCCATTTCTGCGTTAAGTAACCCAGAGGATCCGCGCGTTTTGCCAAGATCCGACTCAACCTAAGCTTCAACCCGCTTTTGACCCGCGTGTGACCTGCCTCCCCGAGCCGTTAGCCAAGCCAAGCCACACTCCGAGCCGTGTTCTTCAAGTCGTTTTTCTTCTTTAAGCCGAGCCGAGCCGTTTCAGGTTTTTTTTTAAATTTATTTTTTATTATTTATATATATTTATTATTATTATTATTAGGTTAGATTTGTTTAATATTTTTTTTTATTTTTCTTTTCTTTATTTTTATTTTCACTCTCATTTTTATTTTATTATTTTATTTTCTTTAAATAAAATTCAAAAAAAATATTTTTGAGGAAAACTTGAAAATATCAATTTTTCTTAAAAATAAATTTTCAAAAAAAGGGGTTTTGAGGAAAAGTTGAAAGTATCAATTTTCTTTAAAAATAGATTTTCAAAAAAAAAAGGAGTTTTTTTTTTTTAGGAAAAGTTGAAAGTATCAATTTTTCTTAAAAATAAATTTTCAAAAAAAAAAAAGATTTTGAGGAAAAGTTGAAAGTATCAATTTTCCTTGAAAATAAGCTGTCCACAAAAAAATATTTTTGGGAGAAAAGTTGAAAGTATCAATTTTCCTTAAAAATAAGTTTTCAAAAATGAATTTTTGGGGAAAAGTTGAAAGTATCAATTTTCCTCGAAATTAAGTTTCAAAAGAATATTTTTGGGGAAAAGTTGAAAGTATCAATTTTCCCTGCACAAAAACAATCATTTTTTTTTAATGTTAAATAATCCAACGATGGAGCCTCTGCAAGTGAAACAGTAGTTTTCTTGCATACTCTTGAGGTGAGAGAATTTTCTCAATTTTCTGCTAAAAGTATTAGAGTCAATTGAAAATAATTTTCAATAGTTAATTACTTGGTAAAATTTTAAGGCTTATTGGATAACACAAAATTAAGTTGGTACCATCTTTTGATGGGCGTTATGAGGGTGCTATAACCTTCCTCACACGTAACCAAACTCTTAAACCCTGTTCTGGTTAGTAGACCTGAACCTATTCTTTTAGGGACCCTTAAACTTAGGTGTTCCCTGAAAGGACAGATTTTTAGGTGGCCAATCGCACCTAGATAAAAAAAGATTGGTGACGACTCTTTCAAGTCAATGTCTAGTGATAGATCTCCGGATCTAGACTTTATGATAGCCTATATGAACTTATACAATTGTTTTATGATGAAACAATTGGTCATAACGATTTGAAATAGATAAATATTCAAATAGTTAAGAGTATTTGAACTTTCTTGATAAACATATTTATTTTTAAAATTTTTTATTATTAATTGTCAAAATATTAATAAATTAATATTATTTTAATTTGAATAAGCTTATATAAACAAAAACAATTGTTTTATGATAAAACAAAAGGTCATAATGATTTTAAATATATAATTTATTATTAAAATATTATATAATAAATATTATATAATTAATTATTTATTAATAGTGTTATTTTTAATAAATAAAATATTTAGTATGTTATAAACTATTATACAATTAAATAATTAGTTTAATTATTATTAATATTATAAATGTTAATATTAATTAATAATTAATAATTACAATTATTATTAATATTATAAACAATAATTATAATTTAAAATCTCTTATAATTTTATATAATAATTTATATATATGATAGTTAATATATATCATAAATTAATGATAAATAATTTATATTGTTTATTATAATTTATAATATTAAATTATTAGATATTAGTATATTAATTAATTTATATTATTAAATTATTATGGAAACATTATAATATTTATATTATCATAGTTAATCAATTAATAATATTAATTATTAATTAATTATGTTAATTATTTTAACAAGTTATTATTAATATATAATTATATCTATTAAATAAGTTTACGACATAATATGAATTATTAAGATTATTTATTACTATATTATAATATATATTATAACTTATTATTATTATTTAAATAATAATAATGATTAATTAATATATAACAATATCTACTTCAAGTTATTATATAAATTACCTTATATTATATTTATATTATAATTATATTATTGATAATCTATAAATAAATAATTATTAATAAATGTATATAATATAAATACTTATATATAACTATTAACTAATTTATCAATAACTAAATTGATAAAATATTTAATAAATAACTATTTATAATATTTGATTATTTTATAACCAATTCATAAAATATAAATTAATAAATCAACTAATAATTATATTAATTTAATACTAATATATAATAATTAAAGAAATTGTTCAAATATATTAAACTATCAATTTAAATAATAATATCATTATTAATTATAAATTTATTAATTTATTAGTAATTAATTATATCTATTTATATATAGAAATATTAATAATACAATTATAAATTATTAAGCTATAATAAATTTTGATATTCTAATTATAATTTATAACTTATTCTTATATTAAGTTTGATTATATCAGATAATTATTAACTATAAAATAATAATTATACTAAATAAAAATTAATAATTTAACTATAAAATAATTATTAAATATTAAGTTATAATTATATAATATTATTTATAATTATACTAGTTATTAATTAAATTAATAATTTAATTATATAATACACTTAATTATTAAAATATTAAGTAGGATACTTAAAATATATTAAATAATAAGATTTAATATAAATTATTATTTTATTTTGATTATAATTAATAAATATAGAATTTTAATTTATAATTAAATTTAATATTATAATATTATAATAATATAATTAATAATATATTAGTTACAAATTAATTATTCATATAGCCTTAACTATTTGAATTGGTTCAAAAAATAAATTTATTTTTCAAATCTCTTAATTATTAATTTTCATAATATTATTAGATTTGTATCGAATAAACTTGTATGAACATAAATAATTGTTTTATGACAAAACAAAATGTTATAATGACTTGAAATATATAATTGTTTAAATACTCATAATTATTTGAACTAGTTTAGTAAACAGATAATCTCCTACTTATTAATTTTTGAAATATTAATGATTATAATAATTAATTATGACTATTTTAATAATGAATTGTTTAATTATTCATATAAATTATGTATAAAATGAACTAAGATAATTGTAATAATTATTATTATAATAATTTATAATATATTATTTATAACACGTTCAGATAGTTATGAATTATTAATAGTAAATCTAATTTACTATTTTAATATTAAATTATAATATAATTAATTAATATAATTGAATATTAAGCTATTAATTAATAATATTATTTTAATATTATAACAAACCTATTTCAAATCTATTTACCGAATAAGTTCAAATAGTTATGACTATTTGAACAATTATTTATTTCAAATCATTAAAACAATAATAAATAATTAAAATAAATATAATAATTATAAATAACTTAAATATATAATAGTATTAATATTACATAAATAATAAATATATAATATATTATATAATTATATAGTATAATATATTAGTATAATTTATAAATATGATATAATTAGATTACTTTATCAAATAGTTAAATAATTATTTGTAATCATGAATTAAGATTAGTATTTTAACTATATTAATATTAATTATAGTATTATATTTAAATTATAGAATTAATATTATTATTTAATATATTACTAATATAGAAATAATATAACATAATTATTAATTTCGAATAAACATGTATGAGTTGAAGCAATTATATTAAATTTAAATTATAATAATTTACTAATTTATTATAATAATAATTATAATATTATTTTATTAATATTTTAAAAAAATTTTAAACTAATAGTTATATTAAATTGTAATACATTATAATAATCAAATAACTGAAATAAATTTTGATTATAAACTTTAATCAAAAGGAATTTATTAATTATTTATTTTTATATTAATTTAATAATAATTATTCGTTATTTGATAATAGATTAAATATTTATACTTGTTTATTTTTATATAAAATATACTCATTCATTATAATATAAAACAATAAATATTTAATATTATTTTACAAATAATATATAATATATTTTTATATATTTGATTAATATAATATTATTTTACTATTTGATTAATTAATAATTGTTGAAATATTACTACTATTATTAAAATTGAATACTAATTAATATAACAAGTCACTTGTTAATTTATCATTAATTTTATAAATTTAAAGTAATAGATAATTTAATAAATTACTAAAATAATTTTATTTTACTAATTTAACAATTAGGATTTGAAAAGGTCTTAACTAGGCTTCTAATATAACAATAATTATAATTATTAAATATTAATAAATTAGTTAATTAATATATTTATCAAACTTGTTCAAATAGTTATGATTATTTGAGCGATTATTTATTTCAAATCTTAGCATATTAATATTATATAATTTATCCAATATTAGTAATAATTAATTGTATATTAATAAATTTAATATATTAATTTAATATATTATAATTAAATAATATAATTTCAATTAGTTATATTAATATTAATAATAATTATTATTAAATAATTATAAATATTATATATTATACTTATATTTATAATATAAATTAATAAATTATATAATTAGTTATAATTATAAATAATTATATTTATTAAATATATAAATAATTTATATAATAATTTATATTGTTATTTATCACCTCTAACCAAACAGAATTACAGGACTATGTAGAAGGCATAACCAAACAAGTTTATCATATGGGAGGTTCACTAAAATGGAAAATATTCTTAAGCACATATCAAAAAATAGTAGGCATTACAAACTATTATAATGAACAATTTATATTTAATGTAATACTAATTTATTATTTTAAATTAATAATTTAAATAAAAATTATATTATAATTTATATATAATAATAACTAGTAAATATATAAGATATATTAATTTTTTATTTATTTTAATAATATCTATATAATAATAATACTAATTTAATAATATAATTTATATATTATAATAAGTAAATATTTAATAATATTTATAATTATTATCTTTAATTAAAATATAATAAATTTTAATTTGTAATTAAAAAATAAATTTATTTGCCAAACTAGCTCAAATAGTTAAGAGTGTATGAATAATTATCTATTTCAAGTCGTTTTTGTTTTATCATAAAACAATTTTTTCAATTTAGGTTAGCATTTTTAGAATAAAATAAAATGAATTTATTAATATTTCAAAATTAATATGTAAGAGATTTAAAAAATAATTTTGTTTACCTAACTAGTTCAAATAATTATGACTATTTGAACAATTATCTATTTCAAATCGTTATGTCCCTTTGTCATAAAACAAATGTTTTTGTTCATATAAGTTTGTTTAGAATAAAATAATACTAATCTATTAATATTTCAAAAATTAATAAGAGATTTAAAAATAAATATGTTTATCAAACTAGTTAAATAGTTATGACTACTTGAACAATTATTTATTTCAAATCGTTACGACTTTTTAATAATTATTAAAATATTAATAATTATTAATAAATTATTTATGTAAACCAAAATAATTAATATAAGTATAACAAAATATATTTTAATTATAATTATAAATTAAAAGATTATGTTTAATTATAATTATAAATAAATAAATATATAATAAATAATAATTAATTGATTTTATAATTTGATAAAATAAAATAGTCATAATTATTTGAACTAGTTATATAATTTAACTATTTTATTAATTACTAATAAATATAAGTTATTTTATATTTATTAGATACAACTTATTCTAAAAATAGATTAAAAAGTAATGTATATTATAACAAAATCCTCACTCGCACAAATTATAAAATTATAAGACATATTATAATTAATTATAGTAAATATAATTAGTTATTTAAAATATTAATTATTAATTTATAATTGCTATAAGCAAGAGTAATTCAAATATTATATATTAATAATTAATTAATATTAATTATTATAAACATAATATTATAATGTTAGTTACTATATAACTAATTAATATAATTTCAAACTGTTATAGATAAAATATATAATATAATTCTATTTGAAATGTTATAATTTCAAATATTTCAATAATTATTAAATTATTATAATAAATAATAATATAGTTAAATAATTATTATTAATGATAAATATATTTATTAAAATTATCATACTAATTAAATATTTATATAACAATAATATAAAATAATAAGTTATTTTATATTATTATTTAATATATTTAATAAATTAAGCTATTAGATATATTCTATTACTATTATATTTATATAATTAATTTATTAAATATTCAAATGTTAATTAAAAAATTGTTTCTATTTAATGGCCATAATCATTAGTATTTTACAAATATTAGGAGACTTATATTATATGATCTGGAAATGGCTATTTGTTTATTATAATTATATTAATAAGTATCGGTTTAACTAAGTTAATAATAAATATAAAATATAACAATAAAATTGTTATAACAAAATTGAATAATACAAAACTTATTAATTATTATTATTTAAACCAATTAATTAAATATTATATTACAGATAATATTGTACTAATAAGTTTAAAATTATTGTAATTAATAATTGTATTAACAATTAGATTAAGTTAAATATTTATAATTATTATTAAATTATATATTAAAATTACCATTTATAAACAAAAGTAGAATATATAATATTAAAATACCTGTTATGAATATAAATTATATTCATTAACATTAATGAATGATTAATATTAAATATATTAAAAATAAGCTTGTAGAATAACATTTTTTCTAATACTAATAAATTTATAAATTATATATATTTTTAAATATATATTATAGTATTATAACTTTTAATTTATTTTAATTATATAATTATATAGTTAATATTTATGGGTTTAAATTTTTAATTAAATAATTAAACTTTTTATAAGTAACAATCTTAATTATTAATATTTTACATATTAATATATTTCTATTATTAATATTAACAATTTTAAATTTAAAATTATCAATTTAAGGATATAAATTGTTATATTTAATTTTCAATTAAATTATATTTATTTCTATTTGTTAAATTTATTAATTAAAATTATTTGAATAGTAATTATAAACTAAAATAAACAATATTTTTATATACTATAAAACTAGTAATATTTGTTAAATAATAATATTAAGCCTTAATTAATATTAATTGAATATTAATTATTTATTATTTATGATTATTCAATTATATAATACTAATTTATCTAATAATTTTATAATAAATCCTAAATACAAATTATTATTATTTAATTTAAATTATTAATTATATTTATTAATAATAAATATAATATTAATTAATAATTGTATTTAGGATTTATTATAAAATTATTAGATAAAATTATTAATATTTTACTAAATATTTTAATTTTATTATCTTTAATTCCAAATCAATTAAGTCATGAGTATAATTGATTATGATTTATTAATTTAATAATAATTAATAATATAAAATTATTGGTTTTAATATTTCAAATAATAAATATTGTTTAATTATTAATTATTTCAAATGGTTAAGACTATTAGAATAATTATATACTTCAAATCGTTTTGACCATTTTTTAGTCATAAAATAATTGTTTCAATTCATACAAGCTTATTTAGAATAAATTAATACTAATTTATTCTACATTCAGAAAATTAATAAGAAATAGATTTAAAAAATAAATCTGTTTACCGAACAAGTTCAAATAGTTATTATTATTTGAACAATTGTCTATAAACGTTATAACTTTTAATTTGTCATAAAACAATTGTTTCAGTTAATACAAGCTTAGATGGAATAAAATAATACTAATTTATTAATATTTCCTAAATTAATAAGAAATTTAAAAAATAAATCTGTTTACCAAATCAGTTAAAATAATTATGGCCATTTGAATAATTATCTATTTTAAATCATTATGACCTTTTATTTTGTCATAATACAATTGTTTTTTATCATACAAACTTATTCAAAATAAAATAATACTAATTGATTAATATTTCAAAAATAATAGGTAACAAATTTAAACAATAAATCTGTTTACCAAACTAGTTCAAATAATTATGAATATTTGAACAATTATCAATCTCAAATTGTTAAAATTTTTGTTATTTTGTTTCATATTATATGTTACAATATAATGTATATTAATATAAAATATTACATTCATAAATCTAATCAATAATTAATATAATTAATATTATAATATGAATAACAATAGTTATGTTATATCTATAATAACTAATTATTAAAAAATTGTATTTATTAAAATAATTTATATATTTATTTATAAATAAATAAGTATAATAATAGCATTATGATAATTATAATTTGATTATAAATTAATATTGATATATTAATTTAATTATATATATAATTAATAATATATTATAATAATTATAATAATTTATAAATTATTATTTATTAATTAATATGGATATATGTTATATTAGTAAATATCAAATCAAGATAAATTTGATAAATTGTTACTTCGAATAAAATTTGAAGTATACAACTACTCTACTAGTCATAACTATTTGAATTGGTTTTCTAAACAAATTTATTTTTTAAATCTCTTACTTATTAATTTTTGAAAGATTAACAAATTAGTATTATTTTATTCTAAATAAGCTTCTATGATAAAAAAACAAATGTCATATGACCAAACAAAAGGTAAGAACAATTTGAAATATATAATTATTGAAATGACCATAAATATTTGAACTGATTTGGTAAACATATTCACTTTTTAAATTAGTTACTTATTTGAATTTGTTCGGTAAACAAATTTATTTTTTTAAATCTCTTTAATATTAATTTTCCAAATGTTAATAAATTAGTATTAATTTATTTTGAATAAGCTTGTATGAACTGAAACTATTGTTTTATGCTAAACAAATGATCAAAATGATATGAAATAGATAATTATTCTAATAATTTTAACCATTTGAACTGATTCAGTAAACAAATTTATTTTTAAATCTCTTACTTATTAATTTTTAAAATATTATGAAATTAGTATTATTTTAATCCAAATAAGCTTGTACAAACAAAATAATTGTTTTACATTAAAAGAAAAGATCATAATGATTTTGAATCTATTATTGCACTAATAATAGATTTTGAAATAAATTATTATTTAAAATAATAATGCTTATAATTAAAATAAGGTTTTTTAATAATACTATTTTTAATAAATAATATGACAATTAATTTTATTGTTTATTAATTAAATATTAATTAATTAATATTAAATTGAATTAACAAAAATATAAATACAAAAATAAACTTTAAAACATAGCTTGTTTTATAATAAATTCATAATATATAATTAATATAGTTTTATTAATTTATAAATTAATTTGTAACATGATAAAATATCATTTTATAATTGTTAAATGACTTATGATAATATTAACATATAATACTAATAATTATTTAATTATTAATAAATTTAATTAATCAATAAATAAATCATTATTGCTATATTATTAATTTTATAACTTATTAAATATAATATATTTTATTTTTATTATTTATAAATAACTGATATTAAATAATTTATTATAAATAATACTAAATATTAATATTACCTAAATTAATAAGTAAGAAATTTAAAAAATAAATTTATTTACTGAATTAGTTAAAATAATTATATAATAATAATTATTATTCAAAATAATAATAAAATAATACTATATCCAGTTACAAAAATGTGAAGAGTTTATTATGATATTAATATAAAATAATTTCAATATTTTCCAATGTTAACTATTAATAATTATTATTAATTTTTATATTATTATTACAAATATTTTTGTTATTAATAATATTAATTTTATTTATTAATAAATTACTAACAAATTAATATTTATACTATAATATATATATTATAATTTTAATATTATAATTTTAATTAATCAACTATATAAGTAAAAACTTATTATTAATTTATAGTTGTTTTATTTTACGTTATTTACAATATTATTTATAAATAATAAATTGTTATTTAAAACTTATAATGATAAGTTTAATGATATGAGGATAAGAATGGATATGATTTTAAATTTTTATTAGATATGAAAATGTAGATGGATAATAATGTGCCCACCTCGTATCCGTACTCATACCCTATGTATATGTGTATATATATTTAGTGTATAGATTTTTTATTAAATAATATAAATTATTATTTTAAATTAATTAGAATTAATATGTTGTTATTGAAAAATATGTATTTATAAAAAATTATCTAACTATACAAGATAAAAATTAAAAAATTAAAAAATAAAATTTATTTATTATTTCTTTTAAAAATTATGGGTATGAAAATTACTCACACCGATAAAATACCTGCAAAGATAAGATAAATTTAAAATATCCTTTTGGTATAGGTACAAGGATGGATATAATATAAAAATTTGAAAATGATAATGAAAGCAATTAAAATAACTTGGCTTATAAATTACAATATTAATTTTTAATCTTTATTAGTAATTATACAGTATAATTATCAATTTGGCTATTATAATTCAATATATTAATATAATTTCAATTTTAAACTAATATTCATATATTAGTTAATATTTATAATATTATTACTATTTATTATAGTAATTAATTTATATAGTATCATGTAATGATTTAATAAATTATTATAAAAAAATATTATTAATAATATTTTATGAATTATATTAATTATTATAATATGTAATTATAATTGTATATTATATATTATATAATAATTATTTATTATATAATTTAATTGGACATATATATTAATAATTAAATAACATAACGATAATTGTTTGACAATAATAGTTAATAAAATATTAATAATAATTGTTAACTATTAATATTATAATTAATTATAAGTTATAATTAAAATTATTTGATATAATTATATTTTAATTTTAATTTAATCATTAATAGTAATTAAGTTATTTTATTATAAGTTATAATATTAAATATTTGAATTGGTTAGGTAGACAAAATTATTTTTTTAAATCTCTTATTAATTTTTAAAATATTAATAAATTTGCTTTATTTTATTTCGAATAAGCTAGTATGAATTGAAATTTTGTTTTATGATAAAATAAAAAGTCATAATGTTTTGAAATAGATAATTGTTATTATAGTCTTAAATATTTAAGCTGGTCTAATAAACAAATTTATTTTCAATTCTCTTAGTTATTAATTTTCAAAATATTATTAGATTAGTATTATTTTATTTCAAATAAGCTAGTTCAAAATATTATTAGATTAGTATTATTTTATTATTAGATTAGTACTATTTTATTAGATTACTATAATATTTTATTATTAATATAAATTATATTAGGTTTAATAAATTGTTATTATGTATTTATAATTATTATATATTAACTATAATACTATAATATTTTATAGTATTATTAGATTAGTATTATTTTATTTCAAATACCATATATCTAATAACATATATAATAATTATAACATATAATTATTATAAATAATAATTATAAATACATAATAACAATTTATTAAACCTAATATAATTTATATTAATAATAAAATATTATAGTATTATAGTTAATATATAATAAATTTATATTTAATAATTACTATTAATATTATTAAAGAATATATATAGTTATTTTATAGTTATAAAATATAATATAATAAATTTTAATATATTTAACTTATTATATTATACTAATATTTTAAATTATATTATGATCTTTTAATCAATTATAATTTATAAAAAGTTATTAATATTTGAATAAATCCAAATATATTAATCAAATATAATTATATAATATTTGAATAACAATAAACTTAATAATAAATTTATCTGATAACAATTAAATTTAATAAATTACTTATTAAACTTTAATAAATTAGTAAATTATTTATTTAAATTTATCCAAGCAATTAATAATAATATCAAATTATTATCAAATTATCATTAATATTGAATTTTTGGACTAATTATTATAACTAATTTTTAATAATATTATAAATGATTATAATATTCATATTATTTATTTAAATAATAATAATATTTAAATGTTATAATAACAAAATAATTAAATAATAAGACAATTTTCATATTAATATAGAATTTAAATATACTTATTTGATTTATAATAAAATTAATAACAAAAAATATTAGTTATGATAGTTAAATTATTGTTATATTTAACTAATATATATTAATTATTAGTAATATATATAATAATTATTAATAATAATTGAGATATTATTATACCATCCGCTTGAACAACAATTATTTAATATGATACTATATTTAATTATAATATGGATTACCCTTAACAAAGCTATATCAATTCAATATTAACAATTACTAATAGGTATGAATAAATAATTAGATTTATTTGTATTAATTATCCAAAATAAAAATAATTAATTATCATAATTTAAATTATTATAATGTATTAGTTTTGATAATATTATTAATACGATAATAATAAATATTTATTATAATTATTATATATATATATATTAAAATAGATATAAAATAATAATTATTTTATATTTTACATATTAATAATGTTATAATAGTTTAATAGATATAATAATGATAAACTATATTATTATCTTAATTATTATTAATTATAGCATTATTATTATTATCTTAATAATAACAATTAAAGTTATTAATTATTTTAATAATTTATAATACTAATAATATTATAATTATCCTAATAATTACTAATAATGATTATCTTTAATTAATTAAAATAGTCATAACTATTTGAACTGGTTTCATAAATATATTTAGTTTTTAAATCTCTTATTAATTTTTAAAATATTAATAAATCAAAATTATTGTATTTTGAATAATTCTGTATGAATAGAAACAATTATTTTATGACAAAACAAATGGTCATAATAATTTGAAATAGATAATTGTTCTAATGGACATGACTATTAGAACTTGTTCAGTAAACAGATTTATTTTTTAAATCTTCTACCTATTAATTTGTAAAATATTAATAAAGTAGTATTATTTTAT
This sequence comes from Durio zibethinus, assembly GCF_047325235.1. Taxonomy (NCBI): domain Eukaryota; kingdom Viridiplantae; phylum Streptophyta; class Magnoliopsida; order Malvales; family Malvaceae; genus Durio; species Durio zibethinus. The sequence goes on from NC_143174.1 coordinate 16,267,323, forward strand.
TTTGAATAAACTTGTATGAATAGAAACAATTGTTTTATGACAAAACAAAAGATCATAGCTTTTAGAAATAAAAAATTATTCAAATAGTTATAACTATTTGAGCTTACTCAGTAAATAAATTTATTTTTTAAATCTTTTACTTATTAATTGTTGGAATATTATTAAATTAGTATTATTTTATTTTGAATAAGCTTATATAGACAAAAAAAAATTGGTTCATCGCAAAACAAAAGGTCATAACTATTTGAAATAGATAATTGTTCAAATAGTCAGATCTATTTGAACATGTTCAACAAAAAATTTATTTTTAAAATTTTTACTTATTAAATTTTGGAATATTAATCAATTTAATTACTTTATTCAGAATAAGCTTGTATGGACAGAAAAAATTGGTTTATCACAAAACAAAAGCTCATAACTATTTGAAATAAATAATTGTTTAAATAGTCAGAACTATTCGAACATGTTCAAAAAACAAATTTATTTTTTAAATTTTTACTTATTAAAATTTTGAATATTAATTAATTTAATTATTTTATTCAAAATAAGCTTGTATGAACAGAAACAATTATTTTTTTGATAAAACAAAAGGTCATAACAATTTGAAATAGATAATTATTCAAATAGTCATCACGATTTAAACTTGTTCAGTAAACAAATTCATTTTTTTAAATCTCTTACTCATTAATTTTTAGAATATTAATAAATTAGTAATATTTTATTTTGAATAAGCCTATATAACTTGATACAATTGTTTTATGACAAAATAATAGGTCATAATGATTTGAAATAGATAATTATTCAAATAGTTATGAATATCTGAATTATAAGATTTCAAATTCAATTGTTTTTAAATCTTTATTAACAAAATAAATTTTATTTTTAGAATAAGTAATAAGTTTACAATTATTGATTTGAATAAATATATTTAATTAATATTAAATTTATGAATATTGATTTAAATTTAAATATTTTAATTATTGAATTCTTATTTTAATTAATTAATTAATTAATAATTTTAATTATGGACTAATGGTCAATAATTATTAATAACAATAATTATTTAACAATTGTTTCTAAATTGCATATTAATTAGTTATAATATTTAATTATATTTAATTAAATTAATTAATATCCATCCCTGTACTATTTGGAATCATTATAACCTTTTGCTTTGTCGTAAAATAATTTTTTCTGTTCATAAAAGCTTTTTTTGAATAAATAATATAAATTTATTATAAAATTGATCAAATCTACCCTCCTGTGACAGTTTATAATTTCAATTAGTTAAATAATTGTACATTAATAAAGTAATAAATTATTTTATTATTTATAAATTTAAATTTAATAAAATTTATTAATAATTATTGTATATTTATTAATTATAATAAAAATTAAAAATTATTAACTATAATAAATATGTATTATATTTTTACTTAATATACATAAAATTTATTATTTAAACCTGATTAAGGTTAATTTATATAAACTAAAAATTATAATGTTATATTAAAATTATATGTTATACAATATTAATAATTATTTGTATTAATTATATTAACATAATTAATAACTTAATTATTAATATTTATTATAATTATATATAATTATATTATTTAATAATTATTATAAATTTATATAAACTATATCCAAATAAAATAGTTATATTAATACTAATTTAAATTAATAAATGAATTGTTCCTACAATTTAAGTTATAAGTTAACATATAACTTAATTATCAATAATTAAATTAGAATAAGTTCTAGTTATATGTTAATAATAAATATGTATTATAAATTATTTGTAACTATTTATAACTATTTATAATTAAAAAATTATTTGTAAATAAATTTGTTACTTTATTAACAAATTATTTTATTACGATACTTTATTACAATAATTATTATAATTATTTTAATTTGAAATATAATATTATATTTATAGTCTTAATATAATTAAATCATTTCAAACATACCTATGACCTTTTGTTTCTAATTCTGATATATAAGGGTTTAGTCAAAATTAATTTAATTAATTAAAGCTTTATACCAATTTTATGATTATTCATTATTATAAATATATATAATAGGAATATTAATTTAAAAAACCAAATTATAATAAAATTATTAATTATTAATAAATAATAAATTATATTTATAATTTAATTGTAAGTGTGGATAATCTTTTATGATTATTATAATAAGTACTATTTAATAATTATTACTTATAATTTATATTATTGAAATAATAATTATATAATATTTAAGATTATTAAATAATTGTTACGAACAATTATTAACTAATACTAATTTATAATAGTATTGATTATACTATTAATAAATTTATATGTTAATAAATTTAATAATTATTAACATTTTATAAATTAGTTACTATATCTAAAAATTAATATTAATAATTATTTATAATAATATATAAAATTTATTAATTAATTACTATAAGTTAATAATAATTTATATTAAATTATTAATTTTATATTATAATTTATAATTATATTATAAATTAACATAATATTAAATAAGTATTATATTATAATTAAATTAAATAATTCATTTTAAATTTAATATAAGTTTATTACATAAATTATAATATTAATTATTTATATAATTATAAATAAATAAATTATTTATTATATATTAATTATAATTTTAGTTATATTAATTATTAAATTTAATTTATTATTATAATATATTAATAAGTAATTTTATAATAAAATATATATTTTTGGATAATTATTTTATTTTTTAATAATTATAACAAATATATTATAATTAGTTATATTTAATATTATATTTTTATTAAATAGAAAATTAAATATGTAATTTATAATCTATATAATATTATAGTTAAATATATTTCAAAATTAATTATATATTAATTAATAATAAATTAAATTATAATTTAATATTAATCTAATAATTGTAACTAAATTATAAGGATTATAGTTAACTATTTAATTTAACAATTATACAATTTATTATATTCTATAATATAAGTTTTTATATTATAAAAATTTATAATTATTATAATTATATACTTAATTAAATATATTATTGATATATAATAATTATATATTATAAAAAATATAATTAAATTCCTAAGTTACAAAAGGTTATAACTATTTGAAATAGATAATTGTTCAAATAGTCATATCTATTTAAACATGTTCAAAAGATAAACTTATTTTTTAAATTTTTACTTATTAAATTTTAGAATATTAATAAATTTAATTACTACTGTAGACACCAAATTTGGTCCAGGCCTTGATCAATTGGCTTGGTCCAAATGGGTTGGTCTGCTTTGTTTTTTTTTTATTATTTTTGTATTTTATATTTTATATATATATATATATTTTTTTTTTCTTTATCTTTTAAGTATTTCTTATTTACTTAATTATTATTACTATTTATTAATATATATCTTTATTATTTTTTTTTTCTGTTAATATTTATATATATTTATCTGATTATATATTATAATTAATTTATCTGTTAATTTTTTAGTTTATCTGATTATTTATTTATTAATATTTTTATTATTATTTGATTTCTTTTTCTGATTTCTTTTTTTCGACTGAAGATTGGATTGGGATTCAATTAGAGTCTATATTGGATTCAATGATTGAATCCCGATCCAAAGAGGAGTTGGGATTGATCAGAAACTATTCTGATCAATCCCTATAAAAGGACCATCGGATCAAAGAAAAAAGACAGAGAAAAGAGTTACTGGCTGAGAGAAAAAGGCAGACAGAAAAGATTTGAAAGCTGAAAAAGGGTTTAGAGGCATTAGAATAGCTTTAGGAATCGGTGGAAATTTTTTGGAGATTTTTCTGCGAATTTTTTTTGGAAATTTTTGAAAAATTTCCAGATTTCGGTTGAATTTTTCGACGAATGTTAAATTTTTCGATGACTATTCCTGCCATGTTTGAAGTTTCCAGCTAGCTGCTCAGATTTCGGTGAGAATTTCTAGAAATTGACCAACTTTTTGATGAATTTCTGACGAAAAACCCAAATTCCGATGAAATTTCCAGAATCCGATGAATATTTAACCGAAGTTCTTTGGGAATTTTAGAGAGAAGGGAAAGAAAAAAAAGGAAGAGAGAGAGAGGGAAGGCTCAGTTTGCTAAAAAAATGAAGGAATCAGCCTTATATACCCTCCCAAAACGACGTCGTTTCTGCGTTAAGTAATCCAGAGGATCCACGCTTTTACCAAGATCTGACCGGACCCGAGCGTCGACCCGCTTTTGACTCGCGCGTGACCTGCCTCCCTGAGCTAACTCTCCATGTCGCATTCTCCGAGCCGTTTTTCTTCTTTAAGCCAAGCCGAGCCGTTCCAGGTTTTTTTTTATTATTATTATTTATATATTTATTTATTTATTATTATTATTAGGTTAGATTTGTTTAATATTTTTTTCTTTTCTTTATTTTTATTTTCACTCTCATTTTTATTTTATTATTTTATTTTCTTTAAATAAAATTCAAAAAAAAAACTTTTGAGGAAAAGTTGAAAGTATCAATTTTCCTTAAAAATAAATTTAAAAAAAAAAAAGGGTTTTGAGGAAAAGTTAAAAGTATCAATTTTCCTTAAAAATAAATTTTCAAAAAAAAAAAGTGTTTTGAGGAAAAGTTGAAAGTATCAATTTTCCTCGAAATTAAAAGTTTCAAAAAAATATTTTTAGGGAAAAGTTGAAAGTATCAATTTTCTTCGAAATTAAAAGTTTCAAAAAATATTTTTGGGGAAAAGTTGAAAGTATCAATTTTTCCTAAAAATAAATTTTCAAAAAAGGTTTTTTTGAGGAAAAGTTGAAAGTATCAATTTTCCTCGAAATTAAAAGTTTCAAAACATATTTTTGGGAAAAAGTTGAAAGTATCAATTTTTCTTAAAAAATAAATTTTCAAAAAAGTTTTTTTAAGGAAAGTTGAAAGTATCAAATTTCCCCTGTACAAAAGCAATCATTTTTTCTTTTTTATTATTTCTTTTGAATTTTCTTTAATGTTAAATAATCCGACGATGGAGCCTCTGTAAGTGAAACAATAGTTTTCTTGTATACTCTTGAGGTGAGGAAATTTTTCTCGATTTTCTGCTAAAAGTATTAGAGTCAATTGAGAATAATTTTCAACAACTAATTACTTGGTAAATTTTTAAGGCTTATTAGATAACACAAAATTAAGTTGGTACCATCTTTTGATGGGCATTGTGAGGGTGCTATAACCTTCTTCACACGTAACCGAACTCTCGAACCCTGTTCTGGTTAGTAGACCCGAACCTATCCTTTTAGGGACCCTTAAACTTAGGTGTTTCCTAAAAGGGCAGATTCCTTAGGTGGCCAATCGCACCTAGATAAAAAAGATTGGTGGTGACTCCTTAAGTCAATGCCTAGCGATAGATCCCGGGATCTAGACGTTATGACAGCTTGGCGACTCCACTGGGGAACTCTGAGAGTCAGGCCAGCAAATAATTTATGTTATCCAAAAGCCTAATAAAATTGAACCTTTTTGTATATATGTGTTATTATTCATTCATGTTTATTTACTTTGTTAATTATGTCATTCATATGCATGTGCATAACATGAGCTCTATACCCGAGCTCCGTCCCTCTAAGAGGGAGTAAAGTACCTATTGCTTTCGTGAGGTCTAATGCCTTCGAGTGGCTAGCGAAATACTCTCATTCAAATTGAACCTTTTTCGCTTGTAGCCTGTAATGGGTGAGGATTAGGGTGCCTTACTAGTCTGTGATGGACAATGATGTAAGGAGCAATTTGGAAACCTTTAGATTTTAACCTTGAACCATATATAGTGAACCTTAGAGGTGCCTAAACCTAGGATAGAGCCCTTTCTACCCAATGATAGATATTCCCTGAAATTAAGACACAAAATGGGTGTTTATCTAATCATTTTGATTGTTTAACTTTGTGCATCATTTTCATTATCATATGTAACATTATGCATCAGCATCACTTTCATTTTATCCATGAAACTAACTATGTTGTCTGTCAGATTTTATGAATCTGCATTACTTTCATGATCATGTTTTAACACAATCATTTGCATCCATTTCATATTAGATTTCATTCAGGAAAATATACATTTCATTCATGCATCAAAGCATCATACATAAAGCATAGCATAACATTTCTAATCATAATTGTGGTGCTAAAAGTTCAAGGATAGCTCCATCTAACAAGAACCTTATCCATCAATACAACACAAGATCCAGAACCAGACAAATGGAGCAGAAAAATTCTCACATATTTGAAAAGATAGAAAAAGCACAAGAGAAGATGAAAAATGAGTTGAGCAAGATTCTAGATGCTCTTAATAAGATGAATAAGGGAAAATGAGTTGAAGAAAATACAAGCCAACAAGTTCTCCCATTGCAAGAAGTGGTTGATCCTTTATATCCTCCAGGTTTTGGCCCACCTCAAGCCCAGTCTGCATAAGAGGTTCCACCATAACACTTCGCATATCCAACATATCCTAAAATGCCATCAGCTTCCAACCCAGGGCATTATCATAGCTATGTAAATCCTATCTTTACTAAAAAGTTAGTAGAACCAATTCCTGACCTAGATGATTTGAAAGAGAAGGAGAAAGAAAAGATAATGGTGGAAACTCAGGAAAGCTCTAAGATTAGTATGCTAGAACAAAGGCTACGGGCTATAGAAAGATTTGGTTTCTATGGTTCAGTTGATGCTGCTGGGCTCTGCTTAGTCCTTGATGTGGTCATTCCTCATAAGTTCAAAGTACCAAAATTTAAAGAATATGATGGTACGAAGTGCCTCAAAACTCACATCACCATGTATTATCGAAAAATGGTAGCTCATGCTCATGATGAAAAACTCTAGATGCATGTCTTTCAGGATAGCCTTACAAGCTCAGCGGCCAAGTGGTAAGTTCAGCTGGACAGAACCCGCTTCGCTCTTGAAGTGATATGGCCCATGATTTTATTAGTCAATATCGACATATCATGGATTTGGCCCCTGATCGTTTGTCTTTACAAAACCTGGAGAAAAAGGCCAATGAGACTTTTAAAGAGTATGCCTAGAGGTGGAAGGATATTGCTTTTCAAGTACAACCTCTTCTGACTGAGAAAGAAACTACAGTGTTATTTGTCAGCACTTTGAAGTCTTCCTATTATGAAAAGATGATAGGGAATGCAACAAAAAATTTCGCCGACATGGTGATCTCTGGAGAAATTATTGAAAGTGCCATAAAAATGGCAAGTTGAAAGGAGGAGAAACCAAAAAGGCATCAAAAAAGAAAAAAGCTCAAGCTCAAGCTGTGAGCTTTGATAGACAACAATTCAGGGGGTATCAACCCTATCCGCCCCAAGGTTACTCTCCATACTATCCTGCTGTGAATAATGCCTCATCCTACCCATACCAGCTAGCTCTACAACCACTTTATTCATCCATATACTGATCAATTTTTAACCCTCAAGATCTTACATATAACCTTAACATTCAAGCTCCTGTAAGAACCCAAATTTGCCCTACTAACCCAGCAAGTGGTTCACGAGAACAACAGACTACTCGAGAAAAACCTGTATTTGATCCAATCCCTATGACTTATACAGAGTTATATCGAGAACTCTATAATAGCCATTTGATTACCTCCAGCCATGTGGAGCCGCTTAAGCCATCATATCCTAAGTGGTATGATCCTACAGCCCACTGCGACTAACACTATGGAATTACTGGCCATTCTATTAAAAATTGCACTACTTTAAAGCATAAGGTACAACGGTTGATCAATGATGAAATGGTAAGTTTTGATCAAGGAAAAGCAACAACACCTAATGTTAGTGCTCTGAGTGAAAGTCAAGAACAGAAAGGGTTTAGAGAGTCACAATGAATTGATAGGTAAGATGTCAATAGAGATTCTTCACCTGATCGCATAGGGAGACAATTTTGAAGAATGGAGATAAGGCTGGTTGAAGGTTTTTTTTGTCATTTTAGGATTTTTTTTCGAGTAATGTTAGATTTCTTTTTGCAATATGACTTCACTTGTTATCATTTTAATAAAGGCAAGTTAATGCATTTCATTACTCGACCATTACTCTATGCTCTGTTACCTTTCATAAATTTACATTCCCATTCTCAAATTTTAGAGGATGAATATTTAGACAGTGATAACAATAATTCTATGATTTAATTTTGAGAACTCATCCACATTAATATGAGGAGATGATTTGAGCAAAAAGTAAGTTGTTATCAGAGGTGAAATAGATATATCTTGAAGATGTGCAATCTTTTATACAAGTTCATGAGCTTTGTTCAATAGATGATGTTTAAGAAAGGCATTCATAATTGAGATGAAAAATGGCCATCTTTCTTTTACCAATTGAAAAACCATTTATTGCTACCCTTTTGAGCCTATTATGATTTTTTTTTCTGAAGAACCCCAACCGAGGATCACCCTCTACACTGGAGGGTAATTTTTGAAAAAAAATCACAAAAGGTCTCAAAGATGGAAAGAGAAAGAAAAGCAAAAGAAAAAATAAATGCCACACATGATTTGGGATAAAATAATGAGAATCTTTTGTGTGAGGAAAGAAAAAAGTAGTGAAATGAAGTGAGGCAAAATGCCAAGTTGCATCAAATGATCCTTGGTTTTGAACCTTTTTAATACATGTTTTGAGCCTATTATATCCATTTCTTTTATGACCCCTCACCTTGACCTACATTATAACCTTGAAAAGTCTATTTGGATCAAGTGTGAATGCTCAAATTGAATTATCATATATTAGGCAAAGACATGCTCATGATGAAACAATGGAATCATGCCATATTGCTCTAAAGTTTGATGTATCGAAGATATCAACAATGGATGAAAAATGAGAAAAAAAAAGATGATGAAAAAACTTAAAAAAAAGAAAGAAAGAAAGAAGAAAAAAAATGAAAAAATGAAAAAAGAGATTCAAATTGAAAACCTAAAAAGGTGATTTTGGTAGAAAAAGATCCAGGTCAAATGGTTCACATGGATGAAAGATCAAAGACATCTGAAGATCCCTCAAAGACTGGAGCAAAGTTCGCCAAGCTTAAGATGACTTCAACAGTAAATGGAATGAGTTTTTAAAAAAGAATCCTAGATTAATGTTGAGAATTATCTGAATATTCATCATTTGGACATGCCATTCATCCCAATGACATGTATCCAATTTATTTCCTTTCCCATTTGTTTTGTACCAAAATAGATCTTCATTGATTATCTTTACCATAATTCACCTTGTGTTCTCTTATTGTTACACCCCTAGAATAAATTGAGAAAATGCTTAATTGCATTATATTTGTCAAGATTTGAAATGATAATGAATGAATGAATATGTGCTTAAAAAAGTCTTGCATTCATTTGAAAAAAAATCTAAGATGATGGTGGTGACAAAATGAAAAAATGGTAGAAACCTAAAAGAGATGATTTGGAAGGAAATATGATGTGACCAAATGAAGAATATGATGATGGATTGGACAATAAAATAAAGATGGGGCAAATCTTGAAAAGTGGTATAATCAAGTGATGAACATGGGGATGTATTGGTTATGGTTAAGTGATGAAAATGATATGGAGCAATAGACGAAACTGGTGCTGAGAAGATTATGAATGATGACCAAGTGATGAGTTTACAAGGATGAATTGGTTGACATGACTTGCAAGTTATGATTGAATGATGAAAATAATCAGTGGACAAAGTTTATTTTGGAATGGTTAGGGTTGAGAAACCTATAAGTGTGACCTAGTTCGGAATGGTTAATGCTGATACGCCTATGAGTAATGACTCAGTGATGGTGGATGAAACTTGTTCTGAAATTTTTTAGTGCTGAGAAGTCCATGAATGGTGGTCAAGTGATGATCGATTGATGAAACTTGTTTCGAAGTATTGAGAAACTAAACAAGGAAGACATGCAGAATGGTGGAGTTTTGAGAGCCATATCACCATAATTATTTAGAATTTTGTTACATAGACATCTGCATTACATGCATCATGGTGACATCATCGCTTGAATAGTACATGCACATAATTTGATGAATTAGGTTGCCGCATTTGCATCATTAAGAAGGCATGTGCATATTTGGTCATGACATTCATTCATGCAAATTTTTGAGTCACTTGAAAAATAAATTGTGAATATTTTGATGAGAATTTTTGAAAACTCAAATGAGAATCTTTGAGTTTCAAAATGAAAATCTTTGAGGAGTGAAACCCTAAAGTTCGTCGAATGTGAATCTTCGAACAAATGAAAAGTTTTAAACTTTTGGATGTGAATCTCCAAAATACAAAGCTTCAACCTTTTGGATATGAATTTCTAATGTTTTAAATGAAAACCTTTGAACTTAGATGTGAAACTCTAAGTTTATTGCATGTGAGCCTTTGAACTCAAATGAAAAGCTTTGAATTTTTGGATGTGAATTTCCAAAATTCAAATGAAAAGCTTTAGACTTTTGGATATGAATTCCAAGTTTGCCAAATGCGAACCTTTGAAAAGCCTTGAACTTTTGGATGTGAGCCTCCAAAATTCCAATGAGGATCTTTGATGTGAGTCTTGCAAGTTGCAAATGCAAATCTTGAGATCTTGCAAATTTGAATGAAATTGAAATTTTGAAAATCAAATTTCAGTAAATTCTTACGAAGTTGGAAGGTTCTTGCGAATCTGAACCTATGAATGTGAACTCAAATTGTGAATCTTTTAGCTCCCATTACAAAATTTCTTCAATCACGATCTATCAACTCCTTTGGACATGATTGTCAAGGAGTAATTTACTTTTCAACGTCGTGGTGCCTCTGTTTAGAGGAGTAATTTATTTTTGAAAGTTTCGTTACCTCTATTTAGATGAGCAATTTACTTTTCAAAGTCGTGGTGCCTCTGTTTAGAGGAGCAATTTATTTTTCAAAGTCGTGGTTGCCTCTATTTAAAGGAGCAATTTATTTTTCAAAGTCATGGTTGCTTCTGATTAGAGGAGCAATTTACTTTTCAAAGTTGTGGTGCCTCTGTTTAGAGGAGCATTTATTTTTAAAGTCATGGTGTTTCTATTTAGAGAATTCATTTATTTTTCCAAGTCATTGAGCCTCTCCTTAGAAGAGCTTTGATAAAAAAAAAAACAAAAATAAACAACAAAAATAAACAAAAAAAATAAAAAAAACAAAAAAAATGACTCTGATTAAAGGAGCTTTGTTTATCTTTTCAAAGTCGTTAAGCCTCTGATTAGAGGAGCCATTTATTTTTCCAAAGTCGTTGAGCCTTTTATTAGAGGAGCATTGTTTATTCATTTTCAAAGTCGTTGAGCCTCTGATTAGAGGAGCCTTGTTTATTCATTTTCAAAGTTGTTGAGCCTCTGCTTAGAAGAGCCTTGATCAAGTCTTAAACAAAAAAAAAGGGTCGAGTTGAGTTTTGAATGGGTGTCTACGTCTTTACGTAATTTCTATTTCATAGAAAATGTGCAAAGAGGGGCAGCTATAGACACCCAATTTGGTCCAGGCCCGGATCAATTGGGCCTGGTCCAAATGGGTTAGTCTGTTTTATTTTTTTTATTATTTTTGTATTTTATATTTTATTTTATATTATATATATTCTTTATCTTTTAAGTATTTCTTATTTACTTATTTATTATTACTATTTATTAATATATATATCTTTATTATTATTATTATTATTTTTGTTAATATTTATATATATATTTATCTGATTATATATTATAATTAATTTATCTGTTAATTTTTTGGTTTATCTGATTATTTATTTATTAATGTTTTTTTTATTATTTGATTTTTTTTATTTCCTTTTTTTCGGCTGAAGATTAGATTGGGATTCAATCAGAGTCCATATTGGATTTGATGATTGAATCCCGATCCAAAGAGGAGTTGGGATTGATCAGAAACTCTTCTGATCAATCCCTATAAAAGGACCCTCGGATCAAAGGAAAAAGACAGAGAAAAGAGTTACTGGCTAAGAAAAAAAGACAGACAGAAGAGATTTGAAAGCTGAAAAAGGGTTTAGAGGCATTAAAATAGCTTTAGGAATCGGTGGGAAATTTTTGGAGATTTTTCTGTGAATTTTTTCTAGAAATTTTTAGAAAATTTCCAGATTTCGATTGAATTTTTCGACGAAGGTTGAATTTTCTAGCAACTATTCCAACCAAGTTTGAAATTTTCGGCCAGCTACCCAGATTCCAGTGAGAATTCCTAGAAATCGATCAACTTTTTGATGAACTTCCGACGAAAAACCTAGATTTCGATGAAATTTTTAGAATCTGGTGAATATTCAACCGGAGTTCTTCGAGAATTTTAGAGAGAAAGGAGAGAAAAAGAAGGAAGAGGAGAAAGGGAAGGCTCGATATGTTGAAAAAACAAAGGAATCAGCCTTATATACCCTCCCAAAACAACGTCGTTTTTACGTTAAGTAACCTAGAGGATCCGCACGTTTTACCAAGATCCGACCCGACCCGAGCGTCGACCCACTTTCGACCCGCATGTGACCTGCCTCCCCGAGCCGTTAGCCGAGCTGAGCCGACACTCTGAGCCGCGTTCTCCTAGTCATTTTTCTTCTTTAAGCCGAGCCGAGCCGAGCCGTTCCAGGTTTTTTATTTATTATTATTTATATATATATATTTATTATTATTATTAGGTTAGATTTGTTTAATATTTTTTTCTTTTCTTTATTTTTATTTTCACTCTCATTTTTATTTTATTATTTTATTTTCTTTAAATAAAATTAAAAAAAAATACTTTTGAGAAAAAGTTGAAAGTATCAATTTTCCTTAAAAATAAATTTAAAAAAAAAAAGGGTTTTGAGGAAAAGCTGAAAGTATCAATTTTTCCTTAAAATAAATTTTCAAAAAAAAAAGGGTTTTGAGGAAAAGTTGAAAGTATCAATTTTCCTTAAGAATAAATTTTCAAAAAAAAAAGTTTTGAGGAAAAGTTGAAAGTATCAATTTTTCTTAAAAATAAATTTTCAAAAAAGGTTTTTTTGAGGAAAAGTTGAAAGTATCAATTTTCCTTAAAAAAATAAATTTTCAAAAAAGTTTTTTTTGAGGAAAAGTTGAAAGTATTAATTTTCCTCGAAATTAAAGTTTTCCAAAATTTTGGGAGAAAAGTTGAAAGTATCAATTTTTCCCTGTACAAAAGCAATCATTTTTTCTTTTTTATTATTTCTTTTAAATTTTTTTTAATGTTAAATAATCCGACGATGGAGCCTCTGCAAATGAAATAGTAGTTTTCTTGTATACTTTTGAGGTGAGAAAATTTTTCTTGATTTTCTGCTAAAAGTATTAGAGTCAATTGAGAATAATTTTCAACAACTAATTACTTGGTAAATTTTTAAAGCTTATTGGATAACACAAAATTAAGCTGGTACCATCTTTTGATGGGCGTTGTGAGGGTGCTATAACCTTTCTCACACGTAATCGAACTCCCGAACCCTATTCTGGTTAGTAGACCCGAACCTATCCTTTTAAGGACCCTTAAACTTAAGTGTTCCTTGGAAGGGCAGATTCCTTAGGTGGCTAATTGCACCTAGATAAAAAAGATTGGTGGCGACTCCTTAAGTCAATGTCTAGTGATAGATCCTCGGATCTAGACGTTATGACAGCTACTAATTGTTTTAATATTACTAATTATCTAACAGTTAAATCAATTAGATTTAATAGTATAATCAAATTAATAATTTTATGATTAAACAAAAGGTCAAAATGATTTGAAATAGATAATTATTCTAATAATCTTAACTATTTGAATTGATTGACAAACAAATTTATTTTTTAAATCTCTTACTTATTAATTTTCAAAATATTATTAAATTAGTATTATTTTTATCTGAATCAACTTATATGATAAAATTTTAATGATTTGAGATAAATATTTGTTCAAATAGTTATAACTATTAGAACTGCTTTGAAAAACAACTTTAGTTTTTAAATCTCTTGCTTAATACTTTTTGAAATATTAATAAAATAGTATTATTTTATTTCAAATAAGTTTTTATTAACTGAAACAATTATTTTATGACAAAACAAAATGTTAAAATAATTTTAAATAGATAATTATTTAAATAGTCATATCTATTTAAAATTGTTCAGTAAACAAATTTATTTTTTTAAATCTCTTGCTTTAATTTTTTGAATGTTAATAAATTAGTATTATTAATTAATTATAATATATTAATTAATTTATACTAATTTAATAACTATTATATAATATATAATTAAATTATTTAAATAATTTAAATAATTATTAAAATAACTATTAATTATATAATAGTAATATTTATATTAATTAAATAATTTAATATTTAAATAGAGATGGATAATATGAATAACTTATTATTCATTAAATAATTATTATTATTTAATATTATTATATAATATATTATAACAATTTAATATATTATAACAATAGTATTATCAATTTAATATAAGATTATATTAATTAATTTAATATCAAGTTATTTAATCATTAATATTAATACTTAAATTATATTAATATTAATATAATTTTAATAATTTATAACAATTAATATTATAATTATATATATACATATTTGACTATTAGAATTTACATTATTAAATAAATTATCTATATATATAAGTATTAATATATTAATATTATTTGCTTATAAATTTATAATTATAATATTAATAATTTGTTAATAATAATTATAATACTATTAATAATATATTATAAAAATAATATTATAATATAATAATTATATTAAAATAATTTAAAACTTATAATGTTTAGTTAATATTTATGAAATAATTATTAAATAATATAATTATTATTAATTTGTAGTATTAAATTACATTATAATTTATTTATTTAGTATAAATATTAATATATTATAAATATTATTAAATTAATTAAAAATATTAAATTATTTTTAATAATTTACTCAATTATTTTATTAATTTATTAAACACAATTAAATATTAATTAATATTTTAGTAATAATAATTAACATAATTATTAATATATAAAGGTGATATTATGTTTTATAACAATGAATATTATAGTAATTTAATATCATAATATTTTTAATTAAATTTGTTTAATAATGATAATTATTATGTTAATAATAATTAATATTAATATAATTTATTAATTTTAAATTTATTGAATTAATAATATGTATTAGTTTACTGATAATAAATTATAGAATAATATTATAATAATATTAAAAATCTAAGATAATTAATAATATTAATTATAATAATAATTAAATAAATTATATTAATATAATTATTTATTGAATAGATTATAATTTGTATATTATTTTATTATCTAATTTATTATAAATTAGATATAATTTGACTTTTTGTTTAATTAAATTAGTATTATTATATTTATTATTATATTAATAATTTTAGTTATATTAAATAATAAGTATAATATGATTAATTAATTATAATAATTATTATATATAATAATTTATTATAAATTATAAATTTATATTAATAGTTTAATAATTATAACTTTAAGTTTAAATATCATATATAACATTTTATTATTTTTATATAATAATATTGATAATTATATAATAATTATATAAATTGATTATTATATAAATTAATTATATTATTAATTTAAAATAGACTAATTAAATAACTTAATTAATTGGTTATTATTATATATATCATTAAATAGTAAGTGATAATTGGTTATTATTCATAATAATTGTTCCTATTCATGCAAAATTATTTAGAATAAAATAATACTGAATAGATTAATAATACTATAATTTGTTATTATTATTTGAAATGATTTGGTAAGCAGATTTTCTTTTTAAATCTCTTACATATTTATTGTCTAAATATTAATAAAACAATATTATTTTATTTCAAACAAACTTATATTAACAAAAACAATTGTTTTATGACAAAACAAAAAGTAATAACGATTTAAAATAGATAATTATTCAAATAGTTAAAATTATTTGACTAAACAAAAACATAATTATAACTTTTTGAACCAGTTTAAATAGTGATGACTATTTAAATAATTATCTATTTCAAATCGTTATTACTTTTGTTTTGTTATAAAACAATTGTTTTAGCTAATACAAGCTTATACGGACTAAAATAATACTAATTTATTAATATTTCTAAAATTAATAAGTAAGAGATTTAAACAATAAATTTGTTTTTTGAATTAGTAATAAAAATCTAGTTATAATTATATTTCAATTATAAAATGATTGTTTATTTATAATTATATGTTAAAATAATTTATATTATTATATGTCATAATTTTTTCATGAAAACTTATTAATAATAATTCTCCAACATCTAAGAGAAATTATTTCTTTAGAAAAATATTTTTTATTCCCTCCAACATCTAGGTAGGGGAAATAATAATAATAATAATTTTTTTTAGCATTTTTAATATATATTTTTAATTACTACTTGTTTTCAAATTTATTATTATTAAAACAATTAAACATTTATTCTAACAATTTTAAGAATTTATCAATCATCAATATAAAAAAAATACTTAAAATAACAATAATAATAATATATAAAAAATTCAAAAAAATTTTTTTTACTTGAACCGGGCTGGTCAACAGTCCCGTCAATGCTGGTCTGGATCGGTTTGACCGATTTGATGGTTCAATCAGCGGTTCGAGCAGCTTAGTGGTTCAGATCGATTCGATCGGTTCACTGGTGGTTCGTCTGGACCGATTCAAGGTTGGCTGAAGCGGGTTAAAGGGTCAATTTGCATGGATCTCGGGTCAGATCCGGGTCCACGTACGGATCCTCCTTGACTAAAACGACATCGTTTTGGGTCTTTCCCTAAACAACGTCGTTTTGAGTTTTGCTTTCCTATATATAACTAAATATATTTTTTGGTTCATTCTTTTCTGTTTTAGAGAAAAAAAAAAAAGAGAAAGAGAGCTCTGGGCCTCTCATAGTCCGGTCGTCGGACCATCGCACTGGCAGCCGCCTGGGTCACCTCCGACGATCGTTGTCGGTAGTTTTCGATTGTCAAAATATGCAAAAATTATTCTAAAAGCCCTCTTCAACGTTCTCTTTCTAGATCTGACTCTCTTTTCGCTAGAAACAGCCTCGATCGTCGTAGATAGGGCTTTGAAGTTTTTTGCATTTTTTTTAGACTAAAATTGATCTGTTTTCTTTGTTTTTGTAGGGAGTCGACGCTGAGGTTCCTCCCTATAAGAAGGACTATTTGTCTTTATTTTTTATTTCTATTTTTGTGTTTCTATTTGGGTATGGGTTTGGTGAAGGTTGAGGCTCGGATTGGGGTGCTAGTATGGGGACTGAGCTTGTTGAAAAGGGGGCTGGGCAGTGATGAAGGGTAAGCCCTTCATGTGTCTGAGAGAGAGGGGTCCTAAAGGGAAGAATATATGAGGTTTTTAAGGAGCTTTAAAGAAGAGCAGATGATGGTTGTAGGGGTGGCTATAGGGAGTGGCAGGAGGTGGGCTGTAGGGTAGTAAGTAGGTAGTGGAGGTGGGCTGTAGGGTGGCTAGTTAAGGGTAGCAGCAGCGCCGTACACCAGCCACCCTACTTTCTATTTTTTTCCTATTTTCTCTTTTTTTTAATAATTAATAATTATTTTTTAAAAATATATTATTATTATTATTATTAATTTTAATAGTAGACCCTAACAAAATCGGTGTCTACAGCTGCCTCTCTTTGTACATTACTGAGAATCAAGAATAGGGTAAAGACAAAGACAACGATTTTGTCTGAAAGTAAATCGTGATTTTTTTTTTAAAACACAAAATGATTGGGATGATACCGCAAGTCAAAAAATAATGAATCGATCGAGATAACACAGCGAATTGAATTTATGTCTAGAGGTCTTAGAAATCATGTTCGGAGGTCTTAAGAATCATGCCCGGAGGTCTTACAAAATCGACCAAGATAACACCCCAAGTTAAAAATAATGAATCGATCGAGACAACATCGCGAATCGAGTTTATGCCCAAAGGTCTTAAGAATCATGTTTGGAGGTCTTAAAAATTGATCGGGATAACACCTCGAATCGAAATTATGCCCGGAGGTCTTAGAAATCATGTTCGGAAGTCTTATAGAATCGACTGTAAGTCAAAAAATAAAGAATCAATCAGGATAACATCGTAAATCGAAATTATGTCCGAAGGTCTTAGAAATCATGCTCGGAGGTCTTACAGAATCAACTGAGATAACATCGCAGTTGAAAGATAAAGAATTGATTGGGATAACATCGCGAATCGAAATTATGCTTGGAAGTCTTAAAAATCATGCCCGGAGGTCTTACAGAATCGATTGGGACAACACCGCAAGTCAAAAAATAAAGAATTGATCGGGATAACATCACGAATCAAAATTATGCCCAAAGGTCTTAGGAATCATGCTCGGAGGTCTTAGAAAATTGACTGGGACAACACCACAAGTCAAAAAATAAGGAATCGATCGAGATAACACCACGAATCAAAATTATGCTCGGAGGTCTTAGAAATCACATATTTGAATGCTCTTCTAATTTGAGATCTGTGAATTTTGAAAATTTAAAAAAAAAAATTTTTTTGCCCGAAAATCTTGAAAGTTATGCCCGAAGACTTTAGAGATTACGCCCGGAGGTCTTACAAATCTCAAAATCTTTGAACACTTTTCGTAATTAAAGGCAATAAAATATTTTAAAAAATTTGAGAATCTTTTGCCCGGAGGTCTTGAAAGTTGTGCTCGAAAGTATTAGAGATTATGCCTGAAGGTCTTACAAATCTCAAAATTTTTGAATGTTCCTCACAATCAGAGGCAATGAAACTTTAAAAATTTAAAAATCTTTTACCTAAAAATCTTGAAAGTTGTGCCCGAAGGCTTTAGAGATTATGCCCAAAGGTCTTGAAAATTGTGCCCAAAGGTCTTAGAGATTATGCCCGAAGGTTTTACAGATCTCAAAATCTTTGAATGCTCCTCATAATCAAAGACAATGAAACTTTAAAAATTTAAAAATCTTTTACCCAAAAATCTTGAAAGTTATGCCCAAAAGCTTTAAAGATTATGCCCGGAGGTCTTGAAAGTTGTGCCCAAAAGTCTTAGAGATTATGCCCGAAGGTCTTACAAATCTCAGAATCTTTAAATGCTTTTCATAATCAGAGGCAATGAAACTTTAAAAATTTGAAAATCTTTTTAATCATGGCTTTTGCCTGATCAGAGATTTTTGAGACTCTAAAGGTCTTTTCTGATGAAGGTTCCCTCTAAACAAAGGCTTTGAAATCTTGATTGAAATTTTTTCCTCTTAAACAGTGGCTTTGAAATCTTGATTGAGAACGGTTCCTCTTAAACAGAGACTTTAAAACTTTAAAAACATGCCTTTTTTTTGTTTATTTTTAATACTTACAAAGTTGATAAATGCAAACATGATACAAATGTCTATTCTCATCAAATGATGCCAATGGAAATGTCGATGCAAATGTCAATGCCAACGTAAGAATGCAAATGCTTGATACATTTGACTTTTTCACAATGCAAATGACAATGTCTTTTTCATGTAGATGCCCCTACAAATACCTTTTCTTAGGATGCAGATGCCATGATGCAAATGCAAATTCTTCTTATGGTGTGAATGCAAATGTCTTATACAAATGCCAATGCAAGTGATGCAAATACGAATGTCTTTCTTATGATGCAGATGCAAGCGATGTAAATGCAAAGACTCTTCTTGCCCCCTCTTTTTTTTTTTGAAAAATTTTTGTTTAAATTTTCATTGTTTTATTTTCACCCAAAAAATTATCTCAGTATTATGTACAAAATGCTCAAATAATCTTGAAAATTTTCAAAAGTGATAAAAAATTACCCCACATAAAGTATCTTCGTAATTAATGAAAAATTTAGAACTTAAGACTTCTGAATCTCTTGGAAGTCGTTGACTACTATTTGGAAAGCTTATGGATGAGAGGGTAATTGACAATTCAACTCCTTTTATTGGTGGGCATATCTCATGGAAAGGCTCGATGAAGGTTGCGAGAATTTCTCTTGGGCTCACAAAAGAGATAATTTTTTTTATAACACTTTTCTTTTATTGAAAACGTGATACTTTAATGTGAGTCAAAACTAGCCATTACTTTCCAAACAAGATTTGGGAAAAGGACAAGGTTGGTTTTTTTTTTTTGTTAAAATGAAAGGTCTTCAATAGGTATTGGTCTTTCAAAAGGCTTTGTATCAAGATTTTTTTTTATTTCGGATAGAACCTTGAAACTCTGAAATTCATTTTGGGGCCCTAAAAATGACTTTAGCTCTAAACTGCCCTTTTAAGGTTTTCACCTTAGAGCTATATTTTCTATCAATGAAGAATTCAACAAGTATATACAAATTCAAGGACATTGCTCTTCAATCCAAGTGTCAACATTTAATCAAAATAGACATTTCAAGGTATGTAATGTAGGCCAAGGTTAAGGGTTATGAAAGGATGGATAAATAGGCTCAAAATATATTATTCAGGGTAATTAGGCCAAAGATCCTGAAAAGCATTCTCTAACTTTCTTTCTTTGCTTTTTTTCTTGAAACATTTGGCTTTAATTTCAGCAACTTTACTCAACATTTTTTTTATTGAAGTTTTGATTCTTATTTCAGCAACTTTAATTCTTATTTTCAAGGTAAATATTTTCTCTTTTTTTATTTTTTATTTTGATTGAAGTTTCAGATTCTTATCTCCAAAGTTTTTTTTACTCTTTCTTGGAAATACCTAACTTTATCTTTAGCTGTTCACTATCCTGAATCTTGAGATTCCAATTAAAGCCTTGTTCACTTTTTATTCCAGACTTTTACCTTCGAGGGGCAGGTTAGATGCTTTCAATATTGGATACTTTTTTTTGAAGTTAATCTTGAATCCTAATTTTACCCCCTAATGTAAAAATGATCCTTGGCTAGGGTTTATTTTGGAACAAAAAATCTAATAGGCTCAAATGGGTAGCAAATGGATAATTTTTATGTACAAGAAGGATAAAGAAAGATGGCCATTCATCATTTCAAACATGATCACTTGGCTTGAAGAGCAAATCATTGAATATGTCCCTTTGGTTTGTTTTTTTTCTTTTTTTTTACTTTTTTTTTATTTTTTATTTTTTTTATGCCCCATCCTTTTTTACTCAAAGTTTTAATGACGGTCAAGTCATATAGGATTAATTGCCTAGTTCAAAAAGGCTCTTTGGGCTTCAAATTTTTTTGGCATTTTCTTGGTAAAAAGAAGAGAAAAGGTATAAAGGTATGAAATAAATTGTCTTAGGCAGAAAATGATTCTTTTTTTTTTCTCAATGTGCCTTAAGACATGGAACAAAAGTTATTTAAGAAAAAGGCTCAAGCATTTTTGTATTTATGGTCATAGCAAAATTTTGACACACATTGAATTATCAATTGAAAATTTGAAAGAGTATCCAATTTTTGAAATTCAAAACAAACTTTCAAAATTAATCTATTTTATTTTTTGCCCAAGAAAAGATTATCGACCCTTTAAAGTCTGAACTCAAACTCACATTCCTTGAAAGGTTATGGTTGATGAGTCCAATCATTTAAGTGATTAGGGACATGAAAGTATTTGAAAAGATTTGAAGGTATTTGATGAGCTTTTTTCTAATAGTAATCACCATTTTCCCTTAAGAAACCTTTCATCTTTATTGCAAAAGAAAACTTTTTTTTCTTTTTTTTGTTTTTTTTTTAAAGTTACTTATGTGGGACTTTTATTCAAACAAATGCATAAAGAGATAATTTCATGAAAAAGATCCAAAGCATTCAATTCTTCCAAAATAAGTTAGATAACTTCTAGAGACATAATGCACATGTCATACATATATAGTAAAAAAATAAAAAAGAAATCATCCTATCCTAATTTTCAAAACTCAAAACCTCTCTATTTATCTCAACTTCTCACATTTGACAATTGAATGGAGTCAACAACTTCCATTGTTCTATTACCTCTGGAGTCAGAATACCATTCTTGATAAGATCTTCAACCTTTTCTTTCAACTGCCTATATTTTTCAGTTGAGTAGCCAATTACCCCCATATGGTAATCACACTTGTCATTGGGATTGTAACTCTTTGCTGATGGATTTGGTGTTATTTTCAGAGGCACAAGAGTGTGATATCGATCTTTTATTAGCAAAGGTAAAAGGTGAGAAATAAGGATGGGTAATTTCTCTTAATCATTCTCTTGTCTCTTTCGATTCTTTGTTGGTTGGGTGGTGGGTTCAAATGTAGGAACAAGATCATGAATGACCATTTGAGGATGAGAATTTACTAGAAAGCTCAAATGCTGGCTTGGTTGGCAAAGATATGAGTTTTGAAAGATATGGCTTATGGCAGGGTGATGAGGTTGATAAACAGGATAAGGATCATACGGGATAAAGTTATTAGGTAGATGCCCATCTATTGTAACTACTTGCACCTTCTTTTATTCTGTTCTGATGTACTTTTCTCTTCAACATTTGTCGTATCTTTTAACTTAATCTTGCCACTCTTGATTGCATTTTCTATAATTTCATCAGAAATTACCATGTCCAAAACATTTTTGGAGATATTTCCAATCATTTTTCATAATAGGGAGTGTCCAAAGAATTGACAAACAAAACAATAATTTCTTTCTCTGACAAGGGTGGTTGTACTTGAGCTACTTTGTCTCTCCATCTATGTACATATTCTTTGAATGTTTCAGTTGATCTTTTCTTCATGTTCTGCAAGGACAACCTATCTGGCACCATATCTTCAACATGCTTGTATTGTGCTAGAAAGGCCCTAGCCAATTCATTCTAAGAGCAAATCTTACTTCAGTCTAACTGAGCATACCATCTTGCTGCAGGTCCAATAAGACTATCTTAAAAATAATGGATCAACAATTTATCATCATGAGTGTAGCCTGTCATCTTTCGATAATACATGGTAATGTGTGTTAAAGGGCATTTCGTTTCATCGTACTTCTTGAAACCTGAGGCTTTGAATTTTAATGGAATAACAAGATCAGGTACTAGACTAAGTTCATTGATGCCAATATTCTCGTACACATCATGGCTTTCAATTACTTTCAATCTCCCTTTCAATAGATCATACTTATCTTTCATCATTATATCTTCTGACGGATTTGGCACCCTTTTCAATTTTTTCAATTCTTTATGATCATCCACATTAGGTACAGTTGTGAAGTAGTGAGAAGTATGCCCAGGATTAACATTTGTCTGAACTGATGGTAACTTGGCAAAATGGCTAATATAAGGTTGATGAGTTGTTGGAGGTGCTTGTGACATATGGAAATCTTAAATATATGTGAACCCAAATGGATACAATGGTGTTTCGACAACTGTTTCCTTTCTTGTCCTGTGTGTCTCAACAACTCTTTTTTTTTTGTCAATTCCACTATCATCTGTTTTAATTCTGCCAGTTGTCTATTCATGTTCTATTGCATTCTTGTGACTGTTTTGTTGATCTATCCCTGAGCCTTTTCTACTCTGTCCATTCGATCTGCATCTTTATTTTCCATGACTTTGGTATAGACTCGAGTGCTATAAGTGTGCAGACTGAACTGACCTTATTTTCTAGGATAGCTATCCTTGAACTTTTTATTAATTATCAGAAGTCAGAAATGCGCAACATGAATTTTATTATAAAAAATCTTTTGGCTTTGAAGGTTTAACAAAAGCATATTCACAATCATCATCTTTTTGTCTTTAACTAGCATGAAAAATAATGAATTCAAATAGATGATGCATGATGTGCAAGCCAAAATTTATTATTATTAAGAAGAGGAAAACTCGAGTTCTATCATATATTCTGGCTAGATTATCTAAAGACATTCTTTCCTCTTCGAAAGTTCGATGAAAGTATATTCACAATCGTCATTCTTTTTCACTGGCTCCAATTATTAAAGGAGGACAGAAGCATCAATTCATAAAAAATTTAGGTTAAAAGAAGTTTTTATTCATTCCAAAAGTATCAAGTTTACATATCATAAACCATTCTAGGGCTGGGGCCAAAAAGTGTCAGACCTATTCCCACTTCTCTTTGTCTCATCTAAAAAATAGTTGACTATGATTACTATGGAGGATAACTCTTTGCTTAAAAAGCTTTTTATTCATCATCCTGACCAATTTTACTATTGCCTGCAGCACTGCCTACCATTTTGACATGGATCAAAGAAGGGTTCTCGTGAATAACTGGCTTCATCTTGGCATCAAAACTCAGATATCCAACTTTCATCAATCCCTGCACCTTATGTTTCAAAGCTGTACAGTCTTTCAGAGAATGGCCCACAACACCAAAATGGTATTCACATCGGGAATTTGGGTTATACCATTTGAGGAAAGGTGGTTTACGAGGTTCAGCAGGGATGGAGGCAATGAGGTAGTTCCCTAGGAGCAGTGGGTATAACTTTATGTAGGACATGGGTATTAGATCAATAGGGACTTTTCCTTTGGTGTTACCAAAATTTTTTTGTCCTATGGTTGGTTTGCTTTACTGAAAAAGTGCTAGTATAGTTGGTTTTGAGGTGAATTGAGAAACTCTGGGTTGAAGATTGGGCTGATAAAATGGTAATTAGATAGTATGCTGAATAAGCGATTGTGAAATGTGAGGTAGGGGACGTGAATTCAAGTGTGAAAATTTTGAAGGTTGCATGACACTTGGGGGCTTAATTCTAGGTGCTCGAAAAATAGGTTGGAAGTAGTCATAAGGAGGATTTAGGTACGGGTTAGGATTTGAGATAGTTGGTGATGGTTGTTTGAAGCCAGGTGACTCCTTATTGGAAATCAAACTCTTAAGCTCAGTCATTTGCATGGCTAGTTCACCCATTCCTCTCTTGAGTTCACCCAAACTTCGATCACTGTTCAAATCACCTAATGCCTTAGTTTGTTTTAAAAAAGTGCTAAGACTAACAAGAGCCGATTGATCTTGACTTAATGAAATCAAAAGTGAAAATGATCCTTGAGGAGGCTCAACTCCACCACTACCTTTAACCATTTCTATCAATTGAGCCATTTTTCATTTCATCTCTTGAAGCGCAAGCCATAATTCCTCTTTATTCAACTCCAAAGCACTAATCCTTGCTTCCAATTGATCTCCCATTTTTTCCATTCTAATTTCTACCAAGACAGACATTTTGTTTCGGGACTTAGACCAAAAATTCTAGACTATTACCCTTATTGAATGAATATCACAAAAACAAAGACACAAAAAATATGTTTATGAATACATGAATATGAGAATGTCACGAAATGTATATATATTTATGACAATGGATTTTTATATGTACAAAGACCCAAATAAAAATTTTTGTCAACGATGAATGTGTATGCAAAAAATGCAATGTTATGTTGCAAGAATGTGGGATATGAAATGCAATGTATGTTCCATACGACCCTATTATTTATGAATCTATATGCATGAAATGCAATGACATATTTATGTGAATGATGAGATGTATTCCTATGACTAATGTAGCATACTTGTATGGAATGCATGAACCTATCAAGTGCTCATTATATTTTTATATGAAATGCAATGCTTGTGTTATGTCATCCTAATGAACTGACATTACCTTTAAACATGTAATGAGATGGAATGTGAGCACTACTTATTAAGATGCATATGGTAGGCATGTATCATTTATCAACAAGTGTATAACATGGGATGCATGCACTGTCCATTGATGTGGATGGAATGGATGCTCATATTATCCTATCATGATGTGCATGGGATGGGACACATGTATTATTTCATCATGATGCATGAAATACGAAAGATGAAACAAAATATGAAAAAAAAATTTGAAAAGGAAAAAAAAAAGAACTAGGACTTGAAAATTAATTTTATTCGGTCAATAAACAAAGAATTCTAAAAAAAAAATCTTTAATTTTTTTGAAAACTTTTTTTTCATTTTTTTTGCTTGTTGGATTAATGCTAAAAATAATTCATTCTATTCTAAAATATTTTATGAAAATGTAAATTTTGGATAACTACCAAAGCAATAAAATACATGTAAAAAAAAAAATCTTCAAGAAAATGTTGTTCTTTTATTTCTACAAAAAAGGCAATGCTCTATTGAACACCAGTCCCCTAAGGTTCACTATATGCTGAGTGAAGATTTGTTCATCTAAAGGTTTCCAAATTGTTCCTCACTGACATCCACACTAGACTAGTAAGGAACCCCGATCCTTACCTATTACAGGCTACGAACGGAAAGGGTTTAATTTGAGTGAAAGTGTTTTGCTAGCAAATACGGAAATTATCACCTCACGAGAGTGTAGCTACTTCACTTCCTCCTAAAAGGGGTAGAGCCCAGGTATAGAGCTCATACATGTAAGCGAATATGCAAAGTGTGTGTAAAGCAATGTATTAATCAAAATAATAACTAACATGTAATTTATTCTATTTTATTAACTTGTATATATATATATATATATATTTGAAAAATTAAAACAAAAGGAATTAAACTAAATATTAAATAAAACCAATTAAATCCAATCATTGCTAATAGCGCATAATTAATATTTTGGCCTAACTCTCAAATGTCCCCAGTGGAGTCGTCAAGCTGTCGTAACGGTTTTGGGACCATCAAACGTAAAGTGTTTTAAAATCGAAGTAAATGAGGGGAGTCACCACCAATCTTTGTTAGGGTGTGATTGGCCACCCAAAAGTTTATCGTTTTAATAAAACAATAAAAACGGGTTTAAAGTTTATCAAAAAGATAAATTTTGGTCTACGAAAAATCAAGTTAGGTTCGGGAGTCGGTTACGCGTGGGGAAGGATTAGCACCCCCATAATGCCCATAAATTGGTACCATTTAATTATGCGCTATTTTCGGTGTTGGATAAAAATGGTTTTGACTTGAAATTTAATACTAATTTCCTTAGTTTTTAAAAATATTTTTGCTAAAATTTTTATTTAAAAATATTGAGAAAATCTTTAAGTTAAAAAATTATCTTAAAATTCTCCAACATCTAGGTAGAATTTAAAATAACTCTTTTCACTTAAGATTTAACACAACAATCGTTAAAATGAAATAACACTCTTTATAGAAAATTGTTGGTGACTCTCCAACATCTAGGCAGAGTACCAAGAATTATTTCTTTCAGAATGTTATTTTTATTTTATTTTGTAATATCATAATTTTTTTAAAAAGTATTATTCTTTTTTTATTATAAAATATTTTATCACCAAGTAGTAAATAAAAATTAAAGATGGAATAGTGCAAATAATTACTGATAATAACATGCTAACGTATGTATGCCAATGAATGTTATGTAGGATGAGATGCAATTTAAAAGTTAGATTCTTAAGTATAATGAGGTCACTCCGACTCTCTAACATCTAGGCAGAGCTTAGGTGTAACTATTTATATTTAAGATCCCAATTTACTGTTATACTTTTTATTTATTAATCTCATTATTAATGCGAATTAAGAAATCATGTGAAAAGACTTAATGAAGTAAAGTTTCCTAAATACCTCATCATCTAAGCGGCATTCGGGAACAAATTGCTTCGAATGGAATTTTCACACATGTCCTTAGGATTTTTAAGATGTTTTGAGTAAGGGCTTGAGTAGAGGTTTTAAAGGTTAAGGTTTCAAGAGTTTGAAGATTCGATTTTAAGGGTTTGGATTTAAGTTTTGAGGGTTTTAGGGTTTGCTTTTAAGGTATGGAAGGTTTAGGGTTTTGATTTTAGAGTTTGAAGATTTTAGGGTTTCGGTTTTAAAAATTGAGGTTTGGTGTTTTGATTTAAGGGTTTGGATTTTAGGGGTTCGGATTTAAAAGTTTAAAGGTTTGGGATTTTGGATTTTATGGGGTTTTGGATTTTAGGGGTTTGGATTTAAAGGATTTTGAATTTTAGGTGTTTTAGAAACCTAGGATTTTGAAAATTAAGAATTAGTGTTTAAGGTTTCGTTTTTAAGAAAATACGAACATCTCTAAAAATCCCCAACATCTAGGCGGATTTTCAAAGCAAGTTCGATTTTTATGATTTTTTAAAATTAATAAAAAATTTCTTATATATATATATTTTTTTCATGAAAATTTATTAATAATAATTCCCCAACATCTAAGCAAAATTATTTCTTTAAAAAAATATTTTTTATTCCCTCCAACATCTAGACAGAGAAAATAATAATAATAATAATAATAATTTTTTTTAGCATTTTTAATATATATTTTTAATTACTACTTGTTTTCAATTTTATTATTATTAAAACAATTAAACATTTATTCTAACAAATTTAAGAATTTATCATGCATCAATATAAAAAAATACTTAAAATAAAAAATAATAATATATAAAAAATTAGAAAATTCAAAAAAAATAAAAAATAAAAAACAAAAAAAAAATTTACCTGAACTGGACCGTTGACGTTGGTCTGGATCAGTCTGACCGGTTTGACGGTTTAATCAGCGATTCGGGCAGCTCAATGGTTCAGACTGATTCGACCGATTCAATGTTGGCTGAAGTGGGTTGGCGGGTCAATTTGCGTAGATCCCAAGTCAGATCCGGGTCCACATACAGATCCTCCTTGGCTAAAACGACGTTGTTTTGGGTCTTTCTCTAAACGACGTCATTTTGAGTTGTGCTTTTCTATATATAACTAAATATTTTTTTTGGTTCATTCTTTTTTGTTTCAGAGAAAAAAAAAGTAAAGAGAGCTTTAGGGCTCTCGCTGTCCGATCGCAGGACCACCATACCGGCAGCCGTCTCGATCATCGTCGGCGGTCGCTGCCGACGGTTTCCTATCGTCAAAAAATGCAAAAATTATTTTGAAAGCTCTTTTCAAGGTCTTTTTTCCAGATTTGCTCTCTTTTCATCAGAAACAGCTCCGATCATCGAAGATCGGGGCTTGAAGTTTTTTGTTTTTTTTTTTTTTTAGACTAAAACTAATATGTTTTCTTTGTTTTTACAGGGAACTCGACGCTGAGGTTCCTCCCTACGGGAGGGACTATTTGTTTTTATTTTTTGTTTCTATTTTTGTGTTTCTGTTTGGGTATGGGTTTGGTGAAGGTTGAGGCTCGGATTGGGGTGCTAGTATAGAGACTGAGCTTGTTGAAAGGGGGGTTGGGTAGTGATGAAGGGTAAGCCCTTCGTGTGTCCGAGAGAGAAAGGTCCCAAAGGGAAGAATCTTTGAGGTCTTTAAGGAGCTTCAAAGGGGAGCAAATGATGGTTGTAGGGGTGGCTATAGGGAGTGGCAGGAGGTGGGCTGTAGGGTGGTGAGTAGGTAGTAGAGGTAGGCTGTAGGGTGGCTAGTCAGGGGCGGCAGCAGCACCGTACACCAGCCACCCTACTTTCTGTTTTTTTTTCCTATTTTCTCTTTTTTTCTTTTTTTAATAATTAATAATTATTTTTTAAAAACATATATATTTATTATTATTATTATTATTATTATTATTATTATTATTAATTTTAATAGTAGACCCAGATAAAACCAGTGTCTACAAATAATGATGACTATTTAAGCAATTGCCTATTTCAAATCGTTATTACTTTTGTTTTGTCATAAAACAATTGTTTTAGCTAATACAAGCTTATATGGACTAAAATAATACTAATTTATTAATATTTCTAAAATTAATAGGTAAGAGATTTAAAAAATAAATATATTAATAATTTATTTGAATTGTTATATTATATAATAATATCAATTAATAATAATAAATAAATAAATATTTGAATAACTAATAAATATGCTAACAGTTTACTATATTAATATAATGTTATATTAATAATATTATAATAATAACAATTTGTTATAATATATTAATTATTTTATTAATTTATAATAATAATAAATTATTAATAATATTTAATATCTAAATATAAATAATAAATTATTTTCATAATTATGATTTATTAATTAAATAATATTTTTAATGTTACAAATAATTATATGTTAATTATTAATTTATAAAAATATAGAATAATTTGATAATAATAATAATAATAATATTTAAAAATATATTGATATAATTCTATTATTAATTATAACAAATTATTTATATGTTAATATTTAATATTTAATATTAATAATTAATAGAATATATAAATAGCCTAATTGTTAATTAAATATTATATTAATAATTCAAATACAATTATTAAATTAGTATATACATAACATAATATGTATAAAATATTATAATTGAATAATAATTATTCAATTATTATTTGAAGTAACTGTTAGTTATGAAATATTAATAAAAATTTATTAATTAATGATTATAATCTATTCATATTAATTATTATTAATAGTTAATAATTTATTTATTTATAATTATATAGATAAATTATATTAGATAATATTAATAATATTTCATTAATAATTATAATATGGATTAAAATTATATTATGAATATAAATTTGAATTAATAAATAATAATAGTAATAGTAATTTATTATGACAATTTTAGATATAATTAAATTAGAGTATAAATTTTAATAAATTTATATTTAATTAACAATTAATTAATTTATTAAACAATTATTAAAACAATTCTAATATTTAAATATTATAATTAAATATTAATTAATAATAGTATATTAATTATATAATTTTAAATTATAATTACAATACATAAATATTAATAATATAATTAATATGATTTATACTATAATATAAAATATTAATTATGTTAAATATTTATAAGTAACAATTAATTGTTAATTAGGATATATATGTATTAGAATATATTAATAATTAAAAATATTAAATAGATTAATAATATTTATTTGATAATTCAAAAATTATGAATAATAATACGTTATTAAAAATAATTCTACTTACGAAACCAGTTCAAATAATTATAACTATTTACACAATTATCTATTTCAAATCATTATTACAAATTGTTTATAATTAATTTATTTATTAATTAATAAATAATTATTGATTATTAATCAGACTTAATATTAATTAGTAATTAATAATATCATATTTATGGGCATTTGTCATAAAGTTTAAATCTTTATGACTATTTGAACAATTATTTGTTTTAAATTGTTATGACTTTTTGTTTTGTTATAAAACAATTATAATTAAATCTAAAAGATTTATTATATAATTATTACTTTATTATATAATTATAAAAATATTTATCAAATATTAGTTTATTTATAATAGTTAATTTGTATAAGTTTAAATTATAAATATTATTTGAAATTAATAATTTAATTATATTTAATATTTATATAATTAAATATTATTTAGATTATATTTTATTATTAGTAATTATATATATTACTAAATAAATTATAAAACTTATAAATTTTAAATATCTATTATTAATTAATTATTTATTTAAAATTATTATTAATTTTTTATTTAAATTATATTAAATTATTTTTAATTTAAAAGATTAGATAAATTAATAATTAAATATAATTTATTTTAATTTATATAGTATTATTATATAATTTATTATTTAATTGTTACTACTATTTAATTAAACTAAATAAATTTTCTTTATTTAGTAATATTTAAATATTATTAGGATGATTATTATATTAGGATAATTTTAATTATTAGTAAAAATTTTTAATAGAATATAAATTTTATTTGATAAAATAACTTAATCTTTTGTTTTGACAAAAAACAATTGTTTCAGTTCATAAAAGCTTATCCAAAATAAAATAATACTAATTTCTTAATATTTCAAAAATTAATAAGCAACAATTTAAAAAAATTAATTTGTTTATTGAACAAATTCAAATAGTTATAACTATTTGAACAATTATCTATTTAAAATCATTATGACCTTTTGTTTTATCATAGAACAATTGTTTTAGTTCATACAAGCTTATTCGAAATAAAATAATAGTAATTTATTAATATTCCAAAAATTAATAAGTAATTTAAAAAATGATTTAGTTTACCGAATTAGTTCAAATAATTATGGCTATTTCAACAATTATCTATTTGAAATCAATATTACCTTTTGTTTGGTTATATAACAATTGTTTTTTATCATACAAGCTTCAGAATAAAATAATACTAATTTATTAATCTTTCAAAAGTTAATAACTAAGAAATTTAAAAAATAAATTTATTTATCAAAGCCGTTTAATTAGTTATGACTATTTGAACAAATGTATAGTTTAAATCAGTTATTTAAAAAATAAACCTTTTTTATTCTATCATAAAACAATTATTCATGTTCATACAAGCTTATTTGAAATAAAATAATACTAATCTAATAATACTCTAAAAAGTAATAACTAAGAGATTTAAAAAATAAATTTATTTTCTGAACTAGTTTAAATAGTTTAAACTATATGAATAATTATCTATTTCAAATTGTTATGACTTTTGTTTTGTCATAAAATAATTTTTTCAATTCATACTAGCTTATTTAGAATAAAATAAAATGAATTTATTAATATTTCAAAAATTAATAAAAGGTTTAACAAATAATTCTGCTTACCTAACCAGTTCAAATAATTATGACCTTTTGTTTTGTCATAAAACAAATATTTTTGTCCATATAAATTTGTTCAAAATAAATTAATACTATTCTATTAATATTTTAAAAATTAACAATAGATTTAAAAAATAAATCTTTTTAGATATCTATTAATTAATAAAAATCAATAATTAAAATATTTAAATTAAAATCAATAATTAGATAATTAATAATAAATTATAAGTATTTATAATAATAATTTAATTAAATATTTATATTTTAATTAATTCAAATAATTGTTAATAGATTAAATTTCATGATTAATCCTTAAATATTAATCTAATTCATTTTAAATTTAATAGAAATAGCATTTTAAATTAAAAACAATTATTGTAAATATTAACAATTATTTATATTTAATTAAAATACGGATCTATATTGTCAATATTTATTTTAATATTAACAATTAATCAATATTAATATTAAATAAAGACATAATTAATTAATCTTTTAATTATAATATAACTGTGTATTTTTCTTGTTAATGTTGCAAGAACACTTTCTATTCAGCCATTATTATTAATATTAATAATTCAATATTATTATTAAAATATAATAATAATAATAATAATTATTATTATTATTATTAATTATAGATAATTAATAAATAATTATATTAATTTATTAAAATAAATTATTATCGATAATTTTAATAATTATAATATTTTTGTTAAAATTATTATTCTTATATAATATAGTTATTATATATAGTAATAATTAATTGTTATAATTAATATTTAAATTAATTAAATTATTAAAACTAATCATTATTATTTAATACATTATAATTTTATTAAGAAAATTATTTGTTTAATATGCTTATTTATTAAACCCAATTATTGGATAATAATTATATATTTTATTAATTAAACCATAATTATTAGATAAATTATATTATGATTAAGCTTGTATGATAATAAAATAAAGATATTAATATGAATTATTGATTTTAATTTAATATAACTAATAAATGAATAATTATATTTATTAATTTTCAAAATATTTAACAAATATTTTAATAATTATTATTAAATATATTTTTATTAGTTATATTTGATACTATAATATATATTAATTTTAAATATTAAATCTAATTTATTTATATAATTAAAATTAATTAAAATTTTTACTTATTAATTTAAAATTAAAATAATTGTTATAATTAAATAATAATCTAATTTAATTATAATATATAATTAATTAAAATATAATATAAATATTTAAATTTTAAATATTAATTTTAAATATTAAAACTAATATATATTGTTTTAATATATTAATTTGTTTAAATTAAAAATAAATATTAAAATTTATTTTAATTAATAATTATTGCAATAGCTTAATAATTAATACAAATAAATCTAATTATTTAATCTAATTATTAATAAAGTATTAATTAGTTTATTATGTAAACTATTGTTTATTATAAATTAAATATTAATTTAAGTTTCCATTCTCATATATAACTATAGTCATTCTCATAAAATCATTAGAAGGGAATGTTACTTCAACTCTTACAAGTGGGACAATTCTTCCAGGCGTTACTTGTAAAAGCATCATTGACATTGCAGGTGGTCTTACTGAATAAGTTTTAGCTTCCCACAAGCTATCCACCTCTGTTCCTCAACTTTTTGCATGAACATAATATAATTAAGACTTTTACAAAACCTATAGCTCTTCTGAATATATGCTGAAAACAAAAGAAAAAAGAATCTTTTAAATTGAATCAAGTTGAGGAAAATTATATTATTATAATATAGTATATAATTATTATAAAATTAAAATTAATAAATAATTTATTAATATTAATATAATTATTAACATTAAATAATTATATTAATATTAAGTTATGTTATTGTGTTAAATAACAATATTTGCTTCAAGTTATTATATATTTATTCAATTATTTATAATTTAATATTTGAAATTAAATAATTAATATTTGAATATTAAATTGATATTATCTACTAATAATAAGTATAATATTTGAGTTCAATTATTAACTATATTGCTTATTATATTATATTATATTATATAATGAAATATTTCATTATATATTTCATTTGTATTATTATAAAAAAAGATTTAATTAAATCAAATATTTAAATAATAATCATAATAATCAATTATATTTGAAAATTTTAATTGTTTAGATTTAACAATTATCTATTTTAATTCAAATAGTCTATAATAAGAAAATCTATACAATTGTTTTATAATAAAACAAAAAGTCATAGCAAGTTGAAATAAATAATTGCTTAAATAGTCATAACGATTTGAACTTATTCGGTAAACATATTTATTTTTTAAATCTTTTACTTATTAATTGTCTTAATATTAATAAATTTGTATTATTTTATTCGAAATAAGCTATTATAATCAACTATTGTAATATTATATAATTATAATATAATTTATAAATTATTCAAATATTAATTATTATTATAGTCATTTTTTAATATTATAACTATTAATATTAGTTAATATTATAAGCATAAACTTATAAATTTAATATTATAACCTTAACTATTAATAACTTAATATAATTATAATTATTTAATAATTACAATAAATATATAAATTAGTATAATACTATAATAAGTTCTTACTTATTTCTAATTAAAAAAATAATTAATAGTTATTTATAGTTTATAAAATAATTATTATAACTATAGTATTCTAATTGTTTAATATAATATTTTATAATATATGTATTATTAATAATATAAGTATAACTAGTAATATTAACTAATAAGTTATTCATAAAACTAATTATAATTATAACTAATTATTAATTAAATATTTTAATTATATTGTTAATAAATCATAATATATTATTTTATAATTAATAATTTATAATATAAATTATAAATTAATTGTAAAATATTAATTAATAATAATTAATTATTATCATAATATATTATATTATTCTAGTCATACTATAAATTGTTACTTATAATTTATATTAAACTATAAATTATATAACATTATATTATACTATAAATCAAATATTATAAATTATTAATAATATTTAATAAAAATTTATAAGATATTTATAATAATTATTAGTTATTAATAAATACAACTATTATAGTTAATATTATCAAATAATAATATTAATTATTAATATTATTAATATTTAAATTAATAATATAATTTATTTATATTACTAGATTTATTGTCGGATTATACAAGTAAATTACTATATAATATAAACATATTAGTAACAAATAAAATATAATTAATATTAATAAATATTATTAATAAATTAATAATTACATTAAATAATTATAATATATTTATTATAATTATATATATTTATATAATTTATTATATTATTATAATTTATTTATAAATTATGAATTATAATAATTATATTATTATTATATTTATACTTGATATTATACTATAAATTAGTTATAGTATACTAATAAATAATAAGTTATATTAATAAGTTATTAATATAACATTTATTCAAATTATTATAATTTAAATAATAACAAAATAGTTCTTTTTTATAAACTGATTAAAAAATATTAATAATTAATTAAGTTATTAACAAATAGTATTATAAATTATAATATGATTTAAAATATAATATTAATAATGATTTAAAATAGATAATTATTTATTAATAAATATTTATTAATTGAAATAGTCAATTATTATAATATTTGACATTTTGTTTAGTCATAAAACAATTGTTTCAGTTCATACAAGCTTACTCAAAATAAATTAATACTAATTAATAATATTTGAAAAATTAATAAGAAAGAGATTTAAAAAAATTAAATCTATTTACCAAACAAGTTCAAATAGTTATTACTATTTTAACAATTGTCTATTTAAAATCTTTATAACCTTTTGATTTATCATAAAACAATTGTTTCAGTTAATATAAGCTTAGATGAAAAAAATAATACTAAATATTAGTATTACCTAAATTAATAAGTAAGAAATTTAAAAAATAAATTTGTTTACTGAATTAGTTAAAATAATTATGTAATAATTATTATTATTCATAATAATAATAAAATAATACTATATCTAGTTAAAAAATGTGAAGAGTTTATTATGATATTAATATAAAATAATTTCAATATTTTCCAATGTTAACTATTAATAATTATTAATAATTTTTATATTATTATTACAAATATTTTTGTTATTAATAATAATAATTTTACTTATTAATAAATTACTAATAAATTAATATTTTTACTATAATATCTATATAATAATTTTAATATTATTATATTTAATTAATAACTATATAAGCAAAAACTTATTATTAATTTATAGTTGGTTTATTTTATGTTATTTACAATATTATTTATAAATAATAAATTGTTATTTAAACTTATAATGATAAGTTTAATGATATGAGGATAAGAATGGATATGATTTTAAGTTTTTATTAGATATGAAAATGGAGATGGATAATAATGTACCCACCTTGTATCCGTACTCATATCCTACATATATATTTATATATATATTTAATATATAGATTTTTTATTAAATAATATAAATTATTATTTTAAATTAATTAGAATTAATATATTGTTATTGAAAAATATATATTTATAAAAAATTATCTAACTATACAAGATAAAAATTAAAAAATAAATTTTATTTATTATTTCTTTTAAAAATAATGGGTATGAAAATTACTCACACCGATTAAATACCTACAAAGATAAGATAAATTTAAAATATTCTTTTGGTATAGGTACGGGGATGGATATAATATAAAAATCTGAAAATGATAATGAAAACAATTAAAATAACTTGGCTTATAAATTAAAATATTATTTTTAATCTTTTTTTAGTAATTATATAGTATAATTATCAATTTGGCTATTATAATTTGATATATTAATATAATTTCAATTTTAAACTAATAGTCATATATTAGTTAATATTTGTAATATTATTACTATTTATTCTAATAACTAATTTATATAGTATCATGTAATAATTTAATAAATTATTATAATTAAATATTATTAATAATATTTTATGAATCATATTAATTATTATAATATGTAATTATAATTGTATATTATATGTTATATAATAATTATTTATTATATAATTTAATTGGACATATATATTAATAATTAAATAACATAACAATAATTGTTTGACAATAATAGTTAATAAAATATTAATAATAACTATTAACTATTAATATTATAATTAATTATAAGTTATAATTAAAATTATTTGATATAATTATATTTAAATTTTAATTTAATTATTAATAGTAATTAAGTTATTTTATTATAAGTTATAATAATAATTTAATATTATTATAATTATAAAATTACGAGTTTATTAACATTTCATAATTGAATTATTTATTATAATTCAATTCAATGTATAAAATTATTCATAATAAATATATTGTATCTAATATATTATGATATTAAATTACTAAATAATAATTAAGTATATAATTTATTAATATGTTGAATAATATATTTATAATAATAATTATTAATAATTATTAATTAATAATTTAATTACTTATTATGATAAAATGTTATAATAAAATATCGTTAAATATTCATATGATCTCTTATATGTTTATATAATTTACAAGTCAAAGATTAAACTAATTATATAATTTATTAATAACAATTTAATAATAGTTTATATAAATAATTATTATTATAGAAAAATAATAATAGTTATGATAAAATTATTATTATTATAATAAATAGTTAATAATATATAATATTATTATTATGTTATTATATAATTATAAATATATTAATATATTTTTAACACATTTATAATTGAAATAACTTATATTATTATTAAATAATTAATTATCATATTATATTAATGGAAATATATTTGTAATTATTGTATCTATTATAATTATAATTATATAAACTTATCTATTAAAATTATATTGTTCAAATAGTTGTAACTATTTAAACTTTTTCGATAAATAGATTCATTTTTTAATCTCTTACTTATTAATTTTTGAAATATTAATAAATTAGTATCATTTTATTTCAAATAAGCCTATATGAACTTATACAATTGTTTTATGATGAAACAATTGGTCATAGCGATTTGAAATAGATAAATATTCAAAAAGTTAAGAGTATTTGAACTTTCTCAGTAAACATATTTATTTTTAAAATTTTTTATTATTAATTGTCAAAATATTAATAAATTAATATTATTTTAATTTGAATAAACTTGTATAAACAAAAACAATTGTTTTATGATAAAACAAAAGGTCATAATGATCTTAAATATATAATTTATTATTAAAATATTATATAATAAATATTACATAATTATTTATTTATTAATAGTGTTATTTTTAATAAATAAACTTATAAATAAAATATTTAGTATGTTATAAACTATTATACAATTAAATAATTAGTTTAATTATTATTAATATTATAAATGTTAATATTAATTTATAATTAATAATTATAATTATTATTAATATTATAAACAATAATTATAATTTAAAATATCTTATAATTTTATATAATAATTTATATATATGATAGTTAATATTTATCATAAATTAATGATAAATAATTTATATTGTTTATTATAATTTATAATATTAAATTATTAGATATTAGTATATTAATTAATTTATATTATTAAATTGTTATGGAAACATTATATTATTATAATATTATAATTAATCAATTAATAATATTAATTATTAATTAATTAATAATGTTACTTATTTTAACAAGTTATTATTAATATATAATTATATCTATTAAATAAGTTTATGCTATACTATGAATTATTAAGATTATTTATTAATATATTATATATATTATAATACATATTATAACTTATTATTATTATTAAATAATAATGATTAATTAATATATAACAATATCTGCTTCAACTTATTATATAAATTACCTTATATTATATTTATATTATAAATATATTATAATTATATTATTGATAATCTATAAATAAATAATTATTAATAAATGTATATAATATAAATGTTATATAACTATTAACTAATTTATCAATAACTAAATTGATAAAATATTTAATAAATAATTGTTTATTATATTTGATTATTTCATAACCAATTCATAAAATATAAATTAATAAATCAACTAATAATTATATTAATTTATTACTAATATATAATAAGTAAAGAAAATTTTCAAATTTATTAAACTATCAATTTAAATAATAATATCATTATTAATTAAAATTAATTAATAATTAATTAGATTTATTTATGTATAGAAAAATTGATAATACAATTATAAATTATTAAGCTATAATAAATTTTGATATTCTAATTATAATTTATAACTTATTCTTATATTAAGTTTGATTATATCAGATAATTATGAACTATAAAATAATAATTATACTAAATAAAAATTAATAATTTAACTATAAAATAATTATTAAATATTAAGTTATAATTATATAATAAAAATATAAATAATTATATAGTATTATTTATAATTATATTAGTTATTAATTAAATTATTAATTAAATTATATAATATACTTAATTATTAAAATATTAAGTAGGATACTTAAAATATATTAAATAATAAGATTTAATCTAAATTATTATTTTATTTCGATTATAATTAATAAATATAGAATTTTAATTTATAATTAAATTTAATATTATAATATTATAATAATAATATAATTAATAATATATTAGTTATAAATTAATTATTCATATAGCCTTAACTATTTGAACTAGTTCAACAAATAAATTTATTTTTCAAATCTCTTAATTATTAATTTTCATAATATTATTAGATTAGTATTATTTTCTTTCGAATAAGCTTGTATGAACATAAATAATTAGTTTATGACAAAACAAAATGTTGTAATGACTTGAAATATATAATTGTTTAAATAGTCTTAATTATTGGAACTAGTTCAGTAAACATATAATCTCTTACTTATTAATTTTTGAAATATTAATAAACTATTATTATTAATAATTTAAAAATTAATAATATATTAATGATTATAATAATTAATTATGACTATTTTAATAATGAATTGTTTAATTATTTATATAAATTATGTATAAAAAGAACTAAGATAATTGTAATAATAATAATTATAATAATTTTTAATATATTATTTATAACACGTTTAAATAGTTATGACTATTTTATTAAATAGTAAATCTAATATACTATTTTAATATTAAATTAATATAATAGAACTATATATTAAATTATAATATAATTAATTAATATAATTGAATATTAAGCTATTAATTAATAATATTATTTTAATATTATAACAAACTTATTTCAAATCTATTTATCGAATAAGTTCAAATAGTTATGACTATTTGAACAATATTTATTTCAAATCATTAAAATAATAATAAATAATTAAAATAAATATAATAATTATAAATAACTTAAATATATAATAGTTATTAATATTATATAAATATATAATATATAATATATTATATAATTATATAGTATAATATATTAATATAATTGATAAATATGATATAATTAGATTATTTTATCAAATAGTTAAATAATTATTTGTAATCATGAATTAAGATTAGTATTTTAACTATATTAATATTGATTATAGTATTATATTTAAATTATATAATTAATATTAATATTTAATATATTACTAAATAGAAATAATATAACATAATTATTAATTTCGAATAAGCATGTATGAGTTGAAGCAATTATATTAAATTTAAATTATAATAATTACTAATTTATTATAATAATATTATTATTATTTATTAATATTTTTAAAAAAATTTAAACTAATAGTTATATTAAATTGTAATACATTATAATAATCAAATAATTGAAATAAATTTTGATTTTAATATTATAATTATTGAAAATTTTGATTATAAACTTTAATCAAAAGGAATTTATTAATTAATTATTGTTATATTAATTTAATAATAATAATTATCCGTTATTTGATAATAGATTAAATATTTATACTTGTTTATTTTTATATAAAAATATACTCATTCATTATAATATAAAACAATAAATATTTAATATTATTTTACAAATAATATATAATATATATTTATATATTGGAATAATATAATATTATTTTACTATTTGATTAATTAATAATTGTTGAAATATTACTACTATTATTAAAATTGAATATTAATTAATTATAAAATATTATAATACTTATAATATTATAATTAACATTAGAAAATTATTAAATTATTTATAAATTTAAAGTAATAGATAATTTAATAAATTACAACAATAATTTATTTTACTAATTTAACAATTAAGATTTTAAAAGGTCTTAACTAGGCTTCAAATATAACAATAATTATAATTATTAAATATTAATAAATTAGTTAATTAATCTATTAATTGTTAAATTATAAAGTGATTTAAAAAATAAATCTATTTATCAAAATTATTTATTTCAAATCTTAACATATTAATATTATACAATTTATCCAATATTAGTAATAATTAATTGTATATTAATAAATTTAATATATTAATTTAATATATTATAATTAAATAATATAATTTCAATTAGTTATATTATTAATAATAATTATTGTTAAATAATTATAAATATTATATATTATACTTATATTTATAATATAAATTAATAAATTATATAATTAGTTACAATTATAAATAATTATATTTATTAAATATATAAATAATTTATATTGTTATTTATCACCTTTAACCAAACAGAATTATAGGACTAAGTAGAAGGCATAACCAAACAAGTTTATCATATGGGAGGTTCACTAAAATGGAAAATATTCTTAAGCACATATAAAAAAACAATAGGCATTGCAAACTATTATAATGAACAATTTATATTTAATGTAATACTAATTTATTATTTTAAATTAATAACTTAAATAAAAATTATATTATAATTTATATATAATAATAACTAGTAAATATATAAGATATATTAATTATTTTATCTATTTTAATGATATCTATATAATAATAATACTAATTCAATAATATAATTTATATATTATAATAAGTAAATATTTAATAATATTTATAATTATTATCTTTAATTAAAATATAATACATTTTAATTTATACTTAAAAAATAAATTTGTTTGTCAAACTAGCTCAAATAGTTAAGAGTGTATGAATAATTATCTATTTCAAGTTGTTTTTGTTTTATCATAAAACAATTTTTTCAATTCACGTTAGCATTTTTAGAATAAAAATAAAATGAGTTTATTAATATTTCAAAAATTAATATGTAAGAGATTTAAAAAATAATTTTGTTTACCTAACCAGTTCAAATAATTATGACATTTGAATAATTATCTATTTCAAATCGTTATGTCCATTTGTCATAAGACAAATGTTTTTGTTCATGTAAGTTTGTTTGGAATAAAATAATACTAATCTATTGATATTTCAAAAATTAATAAGAGATTTAAAAAATAAATATGTTCATTGAACTAGTTAAATAGTTATACTACTTGAGCAATTATTTATTTCAAATCATTACGACTTTTTAATAATTATTAAAATATTAATAATTATTAATAAATTATTCAATAATAATTTATAAATTATTATAATTATTATAATATATTATTAATTAAATATATATAATTAAATTAATATATCAATATTAATTTATAATAAAATTATAATTATCATAATGTTATTATTACGCTTATTTATTTATAAATAAATATATAAATTATTTTAATAAATTCAATTTTTTAATAATTAGTTATTATAGATATAACATATCTATTGTTATTCATATTATAATATTAATTATATTAATTATTGATTAGATTTATGAATATAATATTTTATATTAATATACATTATATTATAACATATAATATGAAACAAAATAACAAAAATTTTAATGATTTGAGATTGATAATTGTTCAAATAGTCATAATTATTTGAATTGGTTTGGTAAACAAATTTATTGTTTAAATTTGTTACCTATTACTTTTGAAATATTAATCAATTAGTATTATTTTATTTCGAATAAGCTTGTATGAGAAAAAAACAATTGTATTACAACAAAATAAAAAGGTCATAATGATTTGAAATAGATAATTATTCAAATGGCCATAATTATTTTAACTGATTTAGTAAACAAATTTATTTTTTAAATTTCTTATTAATTTAGGAAATATTAATAAATTAGTATTATTTTATTCCATCTAAGCTTGTATTAACTGAAACAATTGTTTTATGACAAATTAAAAGGTTATAACATTTTTAAATAGACAATTGTTCAAATAATAATAACTATTTGAACTTGTTTGGCAAACAAATTTATTTTTTAAATTTCTTTCTTATTAATTTTGCAAATGTTAATAAATTAGTGTTAATTTATTCTGAATAAGCTTGTATGAATTGAAACAATTGTTTTATGACTAAAAAATGGTCAAAACGATTTGAAGTATATAATTATTCTAATAGTCTTAACCATTTTAAAATAATTAATAATTAAACAATATTTATTATTTGAAATATTAAAACCAATAATTTTATATTATTAATTATTTTTAAACTAATAAATCATAATTAATTATACTCATGACTTAATTGATTTTGAATTAAA
Organism: Durio zibethinus; assembly: GCF_047325235.1. Classification (NCBI taxonomy): domain Eukaryota; kingdom Viridiplantae; phylum Streptophyta; class Magnoliopsida; order Malvales; family Malvaceae; genus Durio; species Durio zibethinus. Next base: position 16,311,359 of record NC_143174.1, read on the forward strand.
GATAATAAAATTAAATATTTAGTAAAATATTAATAATTTTATATAATAATTTTATAATAAATCCTAAATACAATTATTAGTTAATATTATATTTATTATTAATAAATATAATTAATAATTTAAATTAAATAATAATAATTTGTATTTAGGATTTATTATACAATTATTAGATAAAATTAGTATTATATAATTGAATAATCATAAATAATAAACAATTATTATTCAATTAATATTAATTAAACCTTAATATTATTATTTAACAAATATTATGAGTTTTATAGTATATAAAAATATTGTTTAGTTTAGTTTATAATTACTATTCAAATAATTTTAATCAATAAATTTAACAAATAGAAATAAATATAATTTAATTGAAAATTAAATATAACAATTTATATCCTTAAATTGATAATTTTAAATTTTAAATTGTTAATATTAATAATAGAAATATATTAATATGTAAAATATTAATAATTAAGATTGTTAATTATAAAAAGTTTAATTATTCAATTAAAAATTTGAACCCATAAATATTAACTATATAATTATATAATTAAAATAAATTAAAAGTAGTTATAATAATTTATGATTAATCTAATCATAAATATTAATAATAATATTTGATTATTATTATTTATAATAATATTAGGAATAAAGTAATTATTTATTACTTATAATCTTATATAATTTAATTAAATGATTAAATTAATATAAACTAAATAAATATTTTATTAATTATTCAAACAGAATTATTTTATCAATAATCCAAAAAATTAATCATTATTAATTATTAATAATGTATATTTATATTAATAAAAATATTATATTCATTAATTATAATAAATATTTATTATTTATTATTTACTTAATACAATTTGGATTAATTGTATTAGTTTAATAAGGTAAATATTTATAATTAATATTTAAATTATAAATATTAATAATTATTTTAATGAATATTTTAAAAATCAATTTATTAATTATTATTTTAATAAATTAATAATATTATTATTATATTATTATTACTAATAACATATATAGATATTATAGTATAAATATTAATTTATTAGTAATTTATTATTAACCAATCGATAAAATTATTAATTAATTTTAATAATTTGAAACAATAGTATACAAATTATATTAAATAATTTGACTTTTAGTTATATTCAAATAATACTATAATATTATTAAATTAATACAATAATAATTGTTTATAAATTATTAGTCCAAATTATTGTTAATATAATAATTGAATGTAAATGTTTATCATTATTAATAGTTAATAATTATAAATTTGATTGATATTTAATTTATAATTAATACTAATTTAATAATATTTTAAAAATTAATAAGTAAGAGATTTAAAAAATAATAAATTCCATAATAATTATGATAATTGTTACTAATAGTTTGTACAAATATGATTTGTTTATAAATCACTTAGTTATTAATTTTTGGAATATTAATAAACTAGTTTTATTTTATTTTGAATAAGCTTGTATGAACTAAAACAATTATGTTATAATAATATTAATTATTACTATTAGTTGTATACTTATAAATTATTTAATTTATACTATTTAATTAATAATTAATAAATTTAAATATTAATTTAAAACTTATAATGTTTAGTTAATATTTATAACTATTTATAAATATTTCTTTTATTTATCTCTGTTAATAATTTTAATCCTTAAAATTATTTAATAAAACCTTAAATCTATACTAATGTGCCCTAAGTGGTCAGTTGAGGTGGTTGATCTCCCAATAGTTTATCTTTAATAAACTTGTATGAACTAATGATATTACCATTATTATAATTTTGAAATTTAATTATAATATTATTATAGCTTGTATGATTATTGTTAATCAATATTAATAAAATAATGAATAAGTTGTATATTCATTATACTTTTAATGTTTTAATAACTATTAGTATTATGAATAATTAACTTAATTATTACTATTAATTATAAATAATATTAATAATATCATCTAATATTTTGTAAATGGTTATTATATCTATTTTTATTATTCATAAAATATAAATATATAATTATTGAAAATAATTATATTAATAAGCTTATAAGACATGAAACAAATATATTATGACTAAACAAAAAGTTTGAACTATTTGAAATAGATAATTATTCTAACTGTTTTTACTATTTGAACTGGTTTAGTAAACATATTTAATTTTTAAATCTCTTATTAATTTTTGAAATATTATTAAATTAGTATTATTTTTAACCAAATAGGCTTCTATGATTAGAAACAATTGTTTTATGATAAAACAAAAATTTTAACAATTTGAGATTGATAATTGTTCAAATAGTCATAATTATTTAAACTAGTTTGGTAAACAGATTTATTGTTTAACATAAATAATTACTATTAATTAGTAATTACTTTATTATCTATTATAGTTTTCTATTATTGTAGTTTCTATTCATATAGTCTTATTAATAATCCAAATATTAATAAGATTTAAATATTAATATTATATAATTTAATTATAACTTATTATATAATATTCTTTAGTCAAATAATAAATCATTTAAAGTTTAAATGAACATTTAAATATTAGTTATTTAAAATATATAAATATTTTAAATAGGGATTATTAACTAATATTTTAAATAAATATTAATAAATATTTGTATTTAATTAATTAAAACTAAATTAATTTTATAATTCTATAATTAATCTAATAATCAATAACTTTAAATTAATATATTTACAATATTATAATATTGATAATAATAAAGTAGTATTATTTTATTTTGGATAAACTTTTATGAACTAAAACAATTGTTTTATGACAAAACAAATGGACAATATTGATAATTGTTCTTATCAATTATATTATTTATTTATATAGAAATATTGTTTAATATAAATTGTAACTAATAATAGTAATAATTATATTAATAATTTAAATAAATAATTATCTATTATTATTATAAATAGTTGGATTCAATAAATCATAATATAATTTAATATATTATAATGTTAGATTATAAATTGTAAATATAATATATTAATTAATTTAATTATTATAATTAATAATATAATGATTTAGAATTTATTCTATTAATTTATTATAATAAAATTATTTTATTATATATGATTAATATAATATCAATTATTATTATATTAAAATTTTATTATTAAATTATTTTTTATCAATTGACTATTTGCGTTAGTTTTTTATTATAATGATTTAAATAATAATAATATAACTAATTATAATCTATTATAATTATATCAATTGTACAGTATTTAAATAATTTATTATTTACAATTCTTAGTATAATTTTAACATCATTATTTAATTAAAGACCTGATTATAAAAGTATAGTATTTCAAATTATCTTATAAGTTGGAGATTTAAAAAATAAATCAGTTCAAATATTATTTATTTCAAATCATTATGACATTTTGTTTTATTATAAAACAATTGTTTTTGATCGTATAAGCTTATTCAAAATAAAATAATACTAATTTATTAATATTTCAAAAATTAATAACTAAAAGATTTTAAAAATAAATCTATTTACCAAACCAGTTTAAATAATTATGACCAGTTCAAATAGTTATTACTATTTGAATAATTATCTATTTCAAATTATTATAACTTTTGTTCTATCATAAAACAATTATTTCTGTTCAAACAAATTTATTCGAAAAAAATAATACGAATTTAATAATAGTCTAAAAATTCATAATTAAGAGATTTAAAAAATAAATCCATTTGCTAAATCAGTTTAAATAATTAAGACTATATGAATAATTATCTATTTCAAATCGTTATGACTGTTTGTTTTGTCATAAAATAATTATTTCATAATTATTTAAATTATAATTTTAATATTTTAATAAATCCTTATTAATTATTAAAATAAATATACTTTATATATTAATATAAATTAATTTTAAATAATCTCTTATATAATCATTATGACCTATTGTTTTGTCATAAAAGAATTGTTTTAGTTCATATAATTAAATATAAATTATATTAATACACTATTTGAACTTTTTTGGTAAATAGATTCATTTTTTAAATCTCTTACTCATTAATTTTTGGAATAGTAATAAGTTAGTATTATTTTATTTCGAATAAGCTTATATGAATTGATATAATTGTTTTATGGTGAAACAAAAGGTCATAATGATTTGAAATAGATAATTATTCAGATAATTATTACTATTTGAACTTGTTCGGTAAACATATTTATTTTTTAAATCTTTTACTTATTAATTGTTGAAATATTAATAAATTAATATTATTTTAATCCGAATAAGCTAATATAACAAAAATAATTGTTTTATGACAAAACAAAAGGTCATAACAATTTGAAATAAATAATTGTTCCAATAGTCATAACTATTCAAAATTATTCGATAAACAGATTTGAAATAAGCTTGTATGACTAGAAAAAATTATTTTATGACAATACAAATGGTTATAGCAATTTGAACTAGATAATTGTTCAAATAGTCATAATTATTTGAACTTGTATTCATTTTTTAAATCTCTCATTTATTAATTTTTGGAATATTAATAAATTAGAATTATGTTATTCTGAATAAGCTTGTATGAACAAATACAATTGTTTTGTGAGAAAACAAAAGGTCATAATGATTTGAAATAGATAATTGTTTAAATAGTCATAATTGTTTGCACTGGTCAAGCCAAAAGATACATTTTCTAAATCCATTACTTATTAATTTTCAAAATATTAATAAATTAGCATTACTTTATTCTGAATAAGATTATATGAACAGAAACAATTGTTTTATGATAAAACAATTGGTCAAATAGTTATAACTAACTAAACTGGTATGGCAACCAAATTTATTTTTCAAATCTCTTATGTATTAATTTTTGAAATATTAATAAATTAATATTATTTTATTCCAAACAAACAAACTTATATGAACAAAAACATTTGTTTTATGACAAAACAAAAGGTAATAACAATTTGAAATAGATAATTATTCAAATAGTCATAATTATTTGAAATAGTTTTGTAAACATAATTGTTATGACTTTTTGTTTTGTAATAAAACAATTATTTCTATTCATACAAGCTTATTCGGATTAAAATAATATTAATTTATAATATTTTAACAATTAATAAGTGAAAGATTTAAAAAATAAATATGTTTACCAAACAAGTTCAAATAGTCAAGACTATTTGAATAATTATCTATTTCAAATAATTGTGACCTTCTATTTTGTAATAAAATAATTGTTTCAGTTAACATAAGCTTATTTGAAATAAAATAAAGTAAACAATATTGAAATTACATTTCAAGTTTACTTTATATATTAATTATTAAATATAATTGTTTTTGTTAATAAATTATTATAGTTATTATAATAAATATTATTTATATTTAATTAATATAAATTAAATACATAATTTGGATTAAACTAATACTAATTTATTAATATACGGACAATTAATAAGTAAAAAATTTTAAAAATAAATATGTTTACTAAACTAGATCAAATAATCATGAATATTTAAATAAATATCTATTTCAAATTGTTATGACCTTTTGTTTTATCATAAAAAAATTGTTTCAGTTCATATAAGCTTATTCGAAATAAATTAATACTAATTTACTAATAATCTAAAAATTAATTATAAAAAGATTTAAAAAATAATCTATTTACTAAACAATTATTTATTTGAAATCACTATAATTTTTTTTTTGTTTTGTCATAAAATAAAATTTTCTGTTCATACAAGCTTATTTAAAAAAAATACAAATTTATTAATATTACGACAATGAATAAGTAAAAGATTTAAAAAATAAATTTGTTTACTGAACAAGTTCAAATCGTTATGACTATTTAAGCAATTATTTATTTCAACTTGCTATGACTTTTTGTTTTGTCATAAAACAATTGTTTCTGTTCATACAAGTTTATTTGGATTAAAATAATATTAGTTTATTAATATTTTAATAAGTAAAAGATTTAAAAAATAAATATGTTTACAGAATAGTGATGACCATTTAAATAATTATCTATTTCAAATTATTATGACATTTTTTTTTGTAATAAAAGAATTATTTCAGTTCATACAAGCTTATCTGAAGCAAAATAATACTAATTTATTAATATTCTGAAAATTAATGAGTAAGAGAATTAACAAAAAGAATTTGTTTATCGAATAAGTTCAAATAGTTATGACTATCTAAATAATTATCTATCACAAAACATTATGACCTTATGTTTTGTCATAAAACAATTGGTTTTGTTCATGTAAGCTTATTTCGAAAAAAATAATTTATTAATTAATTTTTATATCAATTATTAACTAATAATTATTATAATAATATTTAATTAAATATTTACTAAATTATAATATTATAATTATAACAATTTATTAATTAATATAATAATACATATTATTATTAATTTTATAAGATTTAGTAAATTAGTTAACTTATACAATTGAGTTATTCTAATACTAATAATATTAATTTATAATATCTAATAACTTTAATTATTAAAATTCGTATCATTATAGGTTTTTTATAAATTATAATGAATTAATGAATTATTATCTAATATTTAATAAATGGTTAAATTAGTTTAATAATACTAATTTTATTCCAAATAAACTTGTATGAACTGAAATAATTGTTTTATGACTAAACAAAAAGATAGAATGATTTGAAAATAGATAATTATTCTAATAGTCTTAACTATTTGAACTAGTTCGGCTAACATTTATTTTTTAAATCTCTTATAATTTTTGAAATATTATTAAATTAGTATCATTTTAATTCAAATAAGCTTGTATGAAAGGAAACAATTGTTGTATGACAAAATGAAGATCGTTATGATTTGAGATAGATAATTGTTCAAATAGTCATAACTATTTAAATTGGTTTAGTAAATAGATTTAGTTTTTAAATCTCTTATTAATTTTCAAAATGTTAATAAATCAAAATTATTTTATTTTGAATAATTTTGTATGAATAGAAACAATTGTTTTATGACAAAACAAAAGGTCATAACAATTTGAAATAGATAATTGTTCTAATGGACATGACTAACATCCATTTAAATATAATCTATATATTAATATAAATTTTAATATTAACTAAACATTATTTAATATTGTTTTAAAATAACTATAATAGTTTAACTATAATCTTATATTTTATTAATTATATTTTACACAAAAATATTATAAAACTATTATTAATTTATAATAATATAATAGTAAATATTATAAGTTTATTTATATTATTAAATTAACTATAATATTTGAAAATTAACACGTAATTTATAAATTATTAAAGATTAATATAATAATTTATATTTATAATTATAATTAAGTTATTATAAATCTAATAAGTTTAGATAATTTATAAATATATAATAGTTAGAATAATTATTGCTTAATATTTATATAATACATATAAAATAATATACTTAATATTAGATTAATAATTTATTAAATATTAGAAATATTGTTATTTTTATTAATAACTTATACTAATTTAATAATATTTCAAAAATTAATAAGAGATTTAAAAAATAAATATGTTAGCCAAACTAGTTCAAATAATTAAGACTATCAGAATAATTATTGATTTCAAATCATTTTATCCTTTTGTTTAGTCATAAAAAAATTATTTTAGTTCATACAAGCTTATTTGGAATAAAATAATGCTAATTTATATATTCTATTATATATATAATTAACTATATTTTGAATAGTTATGACTATTTGAGCAATTATCTATTTAAAATCATTATGAATTTTTGTTTTGTCATAAAACAATTGTTTTAGTTCATGAAAGTTTGTCCAAAATAAAATAATACTATTTCTCTTAATATTTTGAAAATTAAGAGATTTAAAAAATAAATTAGTTTATGGACTTAGTTTAAATAATTATGACCATTTGAACAATTATCTATTTCAAACCGTTATTACCTTTCATTTTGTCATAAAACAATTGTTTTTCAACATACAAGCATATTTGAAATAAAATTGTTAGTACTTTTTGTTTTGCAATTATTATAACTTATTATAATAACTATTAACAAATACTATTAATTTTAATAAATTGATTATTTATTTTAATTAAATAAATAGATTTGTTTTAAATTGATACTTATAATACTATAATAATTAACCAAATAGTTATTCAAATAGTTATAAGTATATTACTATTATAATATATAAATTTATTATCCTATAAATAAATTATCAATATACTTAATTAATCTTAGTAATTATATTTATATTTATATTATTTATAATTACTTGAAAAAATGATTAAATTAATTTAATTCTTTCAATATATTAATTAGTATAGAATTGTTCAAATAATAAAATTACAATTTAGCTATAATATAATAATATTATAAGATTTAATAAATATATAAAAATAAATAATGAATAAGTTATTATATTTAATTAATTAATAAATTAATTATATTATAATTATAATATTTGTTATAAAACAATTGTTTTTCAACATACAAGCTTATTTGAAATAAAATCGTTATTACCTTTCTTTTTGTCGTAAAACAATTGTTTTTCAACATACAAACTTATTTGAAATAAAATAATACTAATTTATTAATATTTCTAGAATTAATAAGAGATTTAAAAAATAAATGTATTAATTGAACTAGTTCAAATAGTTATGACTATTTGAACAATTATCTGTTTCAAATTGTTATGACCTTTTATTCTATCATAAAGTAATTATTTCTATTCATACAAGTTTATTTGGAATAAAATAATACTAATTTAATAATATTCAAAAAATTCATAACTATGAGATTTAAAAAATAAATACGTTTTTAGAACTAGTTCAAATAGTTAAGACTATATGAACAATTATCTATTTCAAATCGTTATGAGCTTTTGTTTTGTCATAAAACAATTATTTTAGCTCATACAAGTTTATTCGAAATAAAATAATAGTAATTTATTAATATTTCAAAATTTTATAAGTAAGAGATTTAAAAAATAATTCTATTATAATTATTAAATAAATAATTGAATAATATAATATTATTTTGCTATTTGATTGGTTATAAATAATTATTAAGTAATTATTAATTATATAAATAGTTTGACTATTTGAACAATTAAAATAATATTATAACAAATAATATTATAATTATAATAAATTATAATTGTTTTATAACAAATATTGTAATTATAATATAATTAATTTATTAATTAATAAATATAATATCTTATTAATTATTAATTTTATATATTTATTAAATCTTATAGTATTATTATATTATAGCTAAATTAATATATATTTAGTTATTTAATATAAATTAATATTAAATCATATATATTTAATTAATATAAATTAAATAAATAATTTGTTATTTAATAAATATTATATAAATAAACAAAATTTCAATATATTATTTATACTAATTTATATGTAATAAGTTATATTTAACTGATTATAAGTTATAATTTTTATTTAATATAGTAATTATTAATTGAAATATAATTAGATTATTAATTAAGATACTAAATTCTTAATTAAAATTTTATATTATATTGTACCTTTAATATAATATAAAATAAACCTATATATTTATTCATTAATTGTAATTATACAATTATTAATATTACTAATAATTACTTATAATTTTAATATTAAATTATAAATAATTAATTATAATATATTAATTATAATATTTATTTTAGGAATAAATTATATATTTTAATATATATATTAAATTTATATGATATAAATTTAATAATAGTTACATAAACTATTATATTATAATAAATTTAAATCTATTATAATTATATTATAAAATAATATTAAATATGTTACATTATAAATATTATAAATAATAATATTAATTTTAAATTAATAATTTCTCAAGCACTTTATGAGGGAGTCTGGAACCTTCTAGACTAGGTGCACCATAGAGTGTCTAGAATCAACTTCTTTCTAGAAATTCCCTAATTGACCTTGTATGTGTCTAGGGGCCTTGGAACCCTCTAGAATGTATATAAGAGCCACACACTTGATCCTTGGTGACTATGTAATATTAAAAATATTAAATAATATTTAATATATTATTACTTATAAGTGTTAAGTTCTAGAAATATTAATACAATAAATTTTGATATTTTAATACATAAATATAATTAAATTTTAATATCATAAATTATTTAATTATTAGTTTACAAATAATAAAATTAATTAATATTATAATAAAATATACTGAAACAATTATATTAATAATAATATAATTAAATATTAAATAATTAATTATTTTATTAATAATAAATTTCATATTATTATTTTTACTTTTAGGTATTTGTTATCTAATTAATTTAATTAATTTAACACTATTTTTTTTAATAATGATTATTTCAATTAGTAATGTTATATAATAATTAATTTTATTTTTAATAAAATAATTCAATTATTTATTGATAATAAATAAGTAGATATTATTATTAACAATTGTTTCTAAATTGTATATTAATTAGTTATAATATTTATACTTATTAATTTAATAAATATTAATTAATCTAATATTTCATTCAAATATTAATTATTAAAATTTGAATTTTAATAATATATTAAACTATTACTAATCAATAATTAATAATTATATAATATTTAAGTGGGTTATTTATTTAATTATTTTATATATTATTATATTAATATTATAATTAAATTTATTATAATTATCGATTATATTATTTAAAGTTAAATTATAATGTTCAAACTAATACAATGAGTCATTGATTCAGATAATTATTACTATTTAGAATCGTAATTAAGTATCATAATAAAACTGTTAATTAAAATATTAAATTCAATTATATTTGATCTATTTTATAATTAATAAATATAATTATTACCAGTTCATATTAATTTATTTTATTTTGAATAAGATTATTATAAGAAAATATTATTCAGAATAATACACTAATAATAGATCTATTTGAATTAAATTTATATATTTATTATATAATTATAATATATAATAAATATAATATTAATTAATAATTGTATTTATGATTTATTATAAGCTAATTAATTAATTATATTTAATTAAAATAATACTTTTTAATATTATAACAATTATTTTTCTACACATAAAAACTACAATTTATAATTAATTGTTTCATAAATATTTAATTTTCTATTTAATAAAAATAGCATCATGAAAAATGAATAATTATATATTTTATTAATTAAACCATAATTATTAGATAAATTATATTATGATTAAGCTTGTATGATAATAAAATAAAGATATTAATATGAGTTATTGATTTTAATTTAAATAAATAATTATATTTATTAATTTTCAAAATATTTAACAAATATTTTAATAATTATTATTAAATATATTTTTACTAGTTATATTTAATACTATAATATATATTAATTTTAAATATTAAATCTAATTTATTTATATAATTAAAATTAATTAAAATTTTTACTTATTAATTTAAAATTAAAATAATTATTATAATTAAATAATAATCTAATTTAATTATAATATATAATTAATTAAAATATAATATAAATATTTAAAATTTAAATATTAATTTTAAATATTAAAACTAATATATATTGTTGTAATATATTAATTTGTTTAAATTTATAATTGATATTATTTATATTATATATTTAAATTTATAAATATTTAAAAAATAATATTTGTTAAGTATAATTAATTTTAACTGATTTATTTTTTAAATCTCTTATTAATTTTTGAAATATTGATAAAGTAGTATTATTTTTTTTTGCATAAGCTTTTATACTGAAACATTATTATTAAATAACAATTAATAATTTTACATATATTAAAAGAAATTAATATATATTTAAATTGTTTACTATAATATTAAAATTATAATTAGAATAATTATCTATTTCAAATTATTCAGGAATTTAAATATATCAAATTGTTCTTTTGTTTTGTGATAAAACAATTATTTCTATTCATACAAGTTTATTCAAAATAAAATATTACTAATTTATTAACATTCTAAAAATTAATAGGTAGGAGATTTAAAAAATAAATTTATTTACCAAATTAGTTCAAATAGTTATGTCCATTGGAACAATTATTAAAGTAATTAATATACTAAATAATTAAATAATTACTATTTTTTAATTATTATATAATTCAAATTAAATTAACTAATTATAAATATTCTAAACTAATTAATATGATTTTGTTACTAATTTAATTTGTATATTAGTATACGTTATAATATTCATAATATAATTTAAATTAAAAGATTATTATTAATTTAAAATCAATTATCAAAAATTAATAATACAAATAATAATAAATAATTTTATTAAATGTTATTAAAATATCTCAATTTAATTAAATAAATTAATTTTTATAATTTATATATTATAATTAATTATTAATTTGAAACTAAATATAATTTATATTATATTTTAATTAATTATACAGTCTATAGATTTCTAAAAAATACTATTCAAACTTTTTTAAGATCTCATCCTCAAAATTTCATTTTTTTTCATTTTTTAAAATTATTATTATTCCACGCTAAAAGTTATACCATGATACAATTATCCATAAATAAATTTACTTCCTAAAAACATATAGTATTTATAGATATTTTAGATTTTATTTATTTTATTTTTAATTTTTTAATTTAACAAATTAAAGAAAAAAAATCATTGTATTGAAAAGAGATTCTAAATATTTTAAGACTTTGACAATTTTTAGAAATCTTACTTATAACAATTTAATTATAATAATAACAAATAGATAAATATAATTTTATTATAATAATTAATAAACTAAGATTTATAATTATATAATACTTAGAAATAATACTAATTTAATAATATTCTAAAAATTAATAAGAGATTTAAAAAATAAATATGTTTTCTAAACCAATTCAAATAGTTAAAACAATTAGAATAATTATCTATTTCAAATCATTCAAAACTTTTTGTTTAGTCATAAAATATTTGTTTCATGTCTTACAAGCTTATTCGGAATAAAATAATCCAAATTTGTGAACATTTGGAAAATTAATAAGCAAAAGATTTGAAAAAATAAATTTGTAACTTGCTAATTAAAATAAATAGTATAATTAATATAACAATATAATTAATTTTATATTATAATAGTTTATAATATTATTGGAATTATTAAATTATAATTATTAAAATTTAAGATAACCATTAATATAATGTACTATATTTAATTTATTTTCAAAACCTAATCATTTGTATTAATTGAAATTATTAATTATAATAATATTATTAATTATTTAAATCAAAATTTTGTATAATATAATACATATTATATTATATGTATAATTGATTATTAAATTATACTATTTATAAATTAACTAATATTAATTAATAACAATAAATTATTAATATTTATATAAATAATTGTTAACTAATTATTAATTACTCAATTAAATTAATGATAATTTAATTAAATATTATTAATTATTATATAAATTATTTAATAATTTATTATTATAATATATTAATAATATTACAAATATTTTTGTAATAAATTAGTATATAAGTTATTTGTATTATATAATAAAATACTATTTTATTAATGAATAAATTAATTAATTTATTATAAGCTTGTAATTTACTATTCAAAATATAACAAATATATAATAAATAATATTGATATTATTTTTTTATAGCCTGTAACACTATTTTAATATTAATTAATTTCAAATTAATTATCATTATGATTATTAATAATTAATTTTATGTAAATTATAATAAGTAATATTATTATACTTATTATTTAATATAACTAAATTATTTAATGATTATTAATTAATAATTAAATTAATTGATTATAAAATTAATAATTAATAGTTAATTATAAATTTATTAACCCTTCTTAAATTAATACCTATTCAAATAATTATTATCAAAGATATTAATAAGTGATATATTAATTTAATATTAACTTGATATTTATTGAATTGATTAAGTTATTCATAATCAATGAATAATAATATTATAGTAACAATAATTAAGTTATAATTAAAATATAACTTATTTTTGGTCATTACTAAAAATATTTATTTTTATAAATAGTAAAATAATATGTAATAATTGGACATATATATTAAAATTAAATAACATAACAATAATTAATATTATTAAATTATTTATAAATTATATTTAGTGATTAATATTATTAAATTTTTATTAATTACAATAATAGTATAATATATTAATATTAATTTAATTAATTATAACTATTTTATAATTAATTATTTAATTTATTAAGTATATTAATAATTATAATGACTATATTATTAATAATTAGGTTATATTATAAATTAAATATATTATAATAGATAAAAATTCAAATGGTTATATAATATAAGTAATTAAAATAAATAATTATTTTAATTTGCAAATAACTATATATCAAATTTAATAAGTTAAATATTTATAAATTAATATTTGGTATAGTTAATTAATTCACTAAATTAAAATTAAAATTATTAATAATTCTAATATAAAAGATTATATATATTAATTTATATTATGAATATTATATTTATAATAATTAGTATTATTTTAATAAAATATAACAATTAATAGTAATAATAATTGTGCATACTCCATTATATAATACAGATCATTAAAAATACAAATGTATATTATTCTTCCATATGTCATTAAAAGAAATACCAATATTGTCGTATAAAAAAAAAGATATATCATTATTTGTATCTTGACATTTAATTATTGAATGATTATTTATTTTATTAGATCAATAAGAATTATTTAATAATAAGTAATTATAAATATTTTTAATGTAGTTTTAATGTATTAAGTATTAATATTTAATACTTATATACACTTATTGTTTATAAATAATTAATAATAATTATAATTACTATATAACTCTATAATAAGTTATAGAATAGATTAAATAACTTAATTTAATATTTGACTAAATATTATTTGATAAACAATTATATTAACAATATTAATTATTAAAAGAATAACTCTATAATATATATATTATAATAGTATTATTTGAATTTTATATTATTAGTTTAATACCTTATAATAAATTAATATAATAATTTTTAAATTTAATATAAATAATTACTAATAATTTATAATTTATTATTGATATTTTAATAATTAATTAATTAATATACATAAATAGAAATATTAATTTACTATAATATATAATAAACCAATACTTATAATTGTTATTAATAAATAATATCTATTTTTAATATATTATAATTGTATTATAATAATAATAGTTATACTAATTATTATGTGTGTGTGTTCAATATAATTTATATATATGTAACAAATTATTATATAATTTGTACAAAATATTATAATTATACAATTTAATAATTATTAATTCAATATTTGAAATTTAACAATTGTTTTATTGTTAAAAATTTTTGGATTTAATATAATTTTAAAATATTAATAATAAATGTGACTAATAATTAAATTATGACTATTAATATAACTATTATTATTAATATATAACTTAATATTGAATTAATAATTGATTTTCTATTAATTATTAATAACTAATTAATTAAAATTAGTTAATTTTAAAATTAATGAGCATGAGATTTAAAAAAATAAATCTGTTTATCGAATAAATTAAAATAGATTTGATTATTTAAACAATTATCTATTTAAAATTTCTAATAGTTAATATTTAATAAGTAATAATTATTTTTTTAATTTATACTAATTAAATTATCACTTGAAATATATATGATTAAACTATTATAATTATTTATAATGCTAATTTGAAATATTAGCAATAATTATAATTAAATATTAATTAATTGAAAAATAGATTAATTTTTAGAATTAATTATAATATTTTAAATTTATTAATTCAAAATTATTTTGTTAATAATACAAGCAAATATTTTATTACAAAATAGAAGCTCACGATGATTTGAAATAGATTATTTTTTAATATAATAATTAATTATTATATAGTTTATTAATTATTATAATATAATTAATTTATAGTTATTATTAATATATATTATAATTTGTTGTAACTAATTTATTAAATTATTAAGAATTTAATTATTATATTATATATTGTTTTATAATAGAAATTATTATAAATTAATAATAGTATAAATAATAATTTTAATCAAGTTGAACAATTATTCATATTTATATTATTCATATAAATAGTATAATATATTATTTATATTATTTATTTATAAAATTATAATAAATAACTAATTAAGATATTTAAAGTATTTATATATTTATTAAATAGTTATTCTTAAACAATTATTTACCATAAAATATAATAAATATAAATATTTAATTATTACTTACTTGAATATATAACAAATTCATAATATTATTAATTTAATTGTTATAAATTATAATATTAATAACTATAATATATAGACAATTTTGACTATAATATTATATTATAATATAATAATAAAATATTTATTTTATTATTATTTAAAATTATATAATATTCTATAATAATACAATTATAAATTAATAGTTAAGACTATCAGAATAATTATCTATTTCAAATCATTCTATCCTTTTGTTTAGTCATAAATTATAATAATTTATAATTTATAAATTATATATATTCAAATAAACAATCATTTTATAATAATTAAATATTATAATTATTAATATTTATATTTTATATTATTAAATATATAAATATATTTAATAATATATAATTATAATTTGTTAAAATATTTAATCTGTTTAGTTATATATTTATTTTTATAATAAATATTAAATTATTTATTTAATAATTAATTACTTTATAATTAATAATATTAATTTAGTTATTAAATTATCTAATAATAAATTCTTAGTTAGTTTAAATAATAATATTATTAATTATTATTATAATAGTTATAATATTAATTATAATAATAAATAATAGTCAAAATATAACTAATAGTAATAATTTTAATTATTATTAATATTTCCAATATAATAATATTTAATTAATTATAACTTAATTATAAAATAGATTAAATAATAATATACTTAATTATTTTACTATTATTCTATAATAATTATATTATTCATATAAATAACATAGTTATTACAATATGAATAACTTATTTGAATAATTAATTATAATATAATTATAATTTATAATTATTAAATAAATATATAACTTATTAAATATTATATTTATTATTATAATTTTAATTATAATAAAGCTTATAATAAGATTTAACTAATTTTATAATTTGATTCTAATAGTCAATTCAATATTTATTAATCAATAAACAATGAACAAACAATGAAAAATAAAATGATTTATAATGAATATAAGTAAAATTAATATTAGTAATTAATTTATAGTCATATTTATCATAATAATGATAATAATAAAATATTATAGATTTTATTGATATAAATAAAATTAATTATTATATAACAAAATTATGAAATAATAGAATTAATACATTTTTGTTTATAAACAATATTAATATTGTTTATAATAATTATAATTAACTATTATAATTAATTTATTATTATTTAATTATATCTTATAATTAATAATTCATATTAATTATTATTAATAGTTAATAATTAATTAATTTAAAGTAGATAATTAATAGAATAAATAAACAATTGTTTATTGCTTAAATTTTAAATTAGAATTGTATAATATTAATTTGATTATTATAATTGTTATGATATACTTATTAATAAATAGTGATAATAGATCAGTATCAATAAATAATTTAATATTAAATATGAATCATATTTTAAATATTATAATATATTTAAATAATTATTATAATTTTAATTTAATAAATTCTAATTTATAATTATAAATTATAATTAAATATCTTATCTTATAATATTATTTGAATTGGTTTATAATAAATTATAATAATATAATTTAAAATTAATTATGATACTAGTTATACCTAGTAGCACCTCCCTAATTTGGTTTAAGTTTTACTGGGCATTTTTTTTTACTTGGATTCAAAGTCCAATTATGAATTGAAAAACAAAATTAACACCCAATTAACAATTAAATGATCCAAAAGTGCATCTCAATGATCAAAAACAAATCCTAAGTTTGAAAGCAAATCTCAAAACTTATGAAATTAAATTTTAGACTTCAAAATTGAGTTTTAAGCCGACTTGATAAAATTTGACTATGAGTTATAAAAATCAAATATAATTTTAAAATTCAAATTAAAATTAAATAAAATTAAACTCGTTAAAAGAATTGATTTTCTTTAATCATTATAATTATAAAATATGATTTTATAATAATTTTAATATAATACTATTATATTATTATTATATATTATATATAATTATTATATAATTATAAGCTATACAAGTTATTTAAGTCATAACTATTTAAAATATTATTAGTATTAAATTTAATTATTTTGTTTTGACTATTTGAGCATAAATATAATTAAAATTCTATACTAAATTTTATTGATCAAGCCATATTATTATATTACAGATAGATAATTATTTAAATTTGTGGTTATAATTATTTAAATAATAAATATTAATTATTTAATTTGATTATTACAGATTAATATCAAATCTATTTTATTTCTTAATAATTATTAAGAAATTAAAATTATTAATAAATAACTATAAGTTATAATAATACTATAAGTTATTTCAATTATAGTATATCTTAATAATAAGCTTATCATTTTAATATAATAATAATAATTTATTAATTTATTAATTTAAGTTATATTTATAACATTTATATTAATATTATATATTAGTAATAATTATAAATAATAATATTATTAAAATGAATTATAATATAATCATAATATTAGAATTTTATTATAATTTAATTAATATTAACTAATAATTTTTAAATTAATAATTATAATTATAATTGATAAGTACAATTAATAAATACAATCAAAATTTAACTATGTAAATTATTATTAGTTACTATTGAATAAACCTAATTATAAAATATTTTATATAGTTATTATTATTAATTATTTAATATATTTAAGTTGTAATTATTAAAATAATTAATAAAATAATTATAATTTATATAACTAATACTTATAATATGATTATAAAATAATTTTTACTATAATTAGATTATAATTATATATTAATTATTAAATACTTTGAGAATTAAATAATTATAAATATATTATAATTAATGAATACAAATTATTTTAATTAATATTTATTCTATTATTAATTATATATTTATTTAATGTTTATTTTATTTAAATCATGAATAATTTTGATTAATTAATTAGAACTTTGATTTGTACATAATTATATAAACATATAATAATTATCTATTTATTTAATTTTAATATATTATATGATATATTTAATATTAACATTAATTATAGTATTATAAAATTATTAATTATATTTATAATAATTATTAAATATAAATCATTATATAATTGTTATATAATAGTTTAATAACAAAACTATTTAATATATAATAATTATAATATTAATTTATAATTATTAACTATTAATAATGATAAACAATTCCATTCAATTATTATATTAATGATAATTTGGACTAATAATTTATAAACAATTATTATTGTATTGATTTAATAATATTATAGTATTATTTGAATATAACTAAAAGTCAAATTATTTAATATAATTTGTATACTATTGTTTAAAATTATTAAAATTAATTAATAATTTTATCGATTAGTTAATAATAAATTACTAATAAATTAATATTTATACTATAATCTATCTATAATGTTATTAGTAATAATAATATAATGATATTATTATTAATTTATTAAAATAATAATTAATAAATTGATTATTAAAATATTCATTAAAATAATTATTAATATTTATAATTTAAATATTAAGTATAAATATTTACCTTATTAAACTAATACAATTAATTCAAATTGTATTAAGTAAATAATAAATTATAATTATTTATTATAATTAATGAATATAATATTTTTATTAATCTAAATATACATTATTAATAATTAAATTTCTTGCTTAATAAATTTGAATAATGTTCATAAATAATTATATATAATTGATTAAATAAACATAATTTATTATTTTACTAATTACTAAATCTATTTACTTTATACATAATTGTTTAATAAATAATTATGATTTCAATTATAATTAATCTATTAATTGTTAAATTTAGTAAATTAGTTACTAAATTAATAAATATAATCAATGGTCATATAATATTAAATATATTAATTATTTATAATATATTTCTATTAATTAGATAGTAATATTAGTTTATATTTTAAAAAAATATTATAATTATTCTAATGATTTTAGTTATAATAATTAAAAACAAATGTTTTTGTTTATATTATTAATCTCTTATAAAATTATAAACATATAAGTACTTATAATATATTATAAATTGTTTATATTATTATAAATTATATCTAACATTTATTTATATTTTATTATAATTCTTATATTTATATATAACAAATATACAATTAATTTTGACTAATTAATTTACTTATTTAAAAAATAATAAATCTTTTAGTTATTAATTTTTAAAATATTAATAAATTAGTATTATTTTAATCCGAATAGGCTTTTATGAAGAAAAACAATTTGAAATAAATAATTGTTCAAATAGTCATAATTATTTCAACTTATTCGATAAATAGATTTATTTTTTAAATCTTTTACTTATTAATTGTCTGAATATTAATAAATTTGTATAATTTTATTTGAAATAAGCTTGTATGAACAGAAAATTTTGTTTTAGGACAAAACAAAAGGTTATAACGATTAGAAATAGATAATTATTCAAATAGTCATAATTATTTGTACTTGTTTGATAAACATATTTATTTTTTAAATCTCTTATTATTTTTTAGAATATTAATAAAATAGAATTATATTATTTCAAATAAGCTAGTACATATAGAAACAATTATTTTGTGATAAAACAAAAGGTCATAATGATTTGAAATAGATAATTTTTCAAATGGTCATAACTATTTGCACTAGTTAGGCCAATTGATTCATTTTTTAAATCTATTACTTATTAATTTCAAAATATTGATAAATTAGTATTACTTTATTCCGAATAAGACTGTATGAGTAGAAATAATTATTTTATGACAATACAAATGGTCATAATGATTTGAAATAAATAATTGTTCCAATAGTTATAACTAATTGAATTGGTTTAGTAAACAGTTTTACCTTTTAAATTTCTTCCTAATTTTCAAAATATTAATAAATTCATTGTTTGTTCAAATGGACATTATAATATTATAATGAATTATGAAAATAATTAATAACTATTAATCTAATTTATAATATTTAATTAATATTTAATTATTTTAATTAAATTTAAAAAATAAATTTGGTTGGTACTATTGTTTGAATAGTTTACTAAATTTATATAATATAATTAATTTAATATTAAACAATTGCTATAAATAATTACTTTTTGTTTATTTATAATTTATAATATATTACTTAATATTTATATAATATTATTATATTATTATAATAATAAAACCATTCTTTTTGTTCATGCAAAATTATTCAAAATAAAAAAATATTGATTTATTAACATTCTAAAAATTAATAAGTAAGAGATTTGAAAAAATAAATTTGTTTACTAAACAAGTTCAAATAGTTATGATTATTTGAACAATTATCTATTTAAAATTGTTATGATTAAAAGATTTAATCTATTTGATTTTTATTAATTAGTTTTAATATAAATCTTTAAAAATCTAATTATCATACCTATTATTAATTTTTGAAATAATAATAAAAAAAACCAATTAGATTTATAAATCATAATTATTATCTATATGGCTTTTTTTATTAATACTTAATTTTAAAATTAAAAATAAAATAAACTGCCCAGCTTTAAAAAATATAATCACTTAGTTATTAATTTCTATTAATAAATATTTTTAATAGACAAATTAAGATTAATATTTAATTTTAAATATTTTAAAATTAATTAATTATTGATCTCTACCATTTAATTATTTTTAATATTAATAATTATTATAAATATTTAAAAAATTAATATAATTATTAATTAGTATAATAATATTTGAATTCATTTACTTATTAATTAATATTTAAATGTTGGTTTAATAAAGAATACAAAATCCTTTCTATTGCCGGAACAATGTGGCTATGTACAAATGTGCTTGAGTAGCTTGTTGGTTCACAAGTTCACTAGTTCATGAGATGGTCCTATAAGGGAAGGCGCACCCCTATTTATACTTAAGCCCCCACGGCCTATGTGGTCACTAAGGAGCCAAGTGTGTGGCTTTTACATACCTTTTAGATGGTTCCAAGGCCCTTAGACTTAACAATTATCTATTTCAAATAGTTATGACCTTTTGTTTTGTCATAAACCAATTGTTTTTGTTCATATAAGTGTATTTGAAATAAAATAGTACTGGTTTATTAATATTCCAAAAATTGATAAGCAAAAGAGTTAAAAAATAAATCTGTTTACCATGTAAGTTCAAATAGTTATGGCTGCTTGAACAATTATTTATTTCAAATAGTTATGATCTTTTGTTTTGTCATAAAACAATTGTTTCTATTTCAACAAAAAATAATACTAATTTATTAATATTCTAAAAATTAATAAGTAGGAGATTTAAAAAATAAATATGTTTATCGAACAAGTTCAAATGTCATGTCCATTTGAACAATTATCTATTTGAAATTGTTAAGACCTTTTATTTTGTCATAAAACAATTTGTTCATGCAAAATTATTCAGAATAAAATAATACTGATCTATTAATATTTTAAAAATTAATAAGAGATTTAAAAACTAAATCTATTTACGAAAATAGTTTAAATAGTTATGACTATTTGAATAATTATCTATTTCAACTCGTTATGATTTTCATTTTGTCATAAAACAATTGTTTCTTTCCATACAAGCTTATTCGAATTAAAATAATACTAATTTAATAATATTTCAAAAATTAATAAGTAAGAGATTTAAAAAAATAAATATGTTTGTCGAACCAGTTTAAATAGTTAAGATTGTTAGAATAGTTATCTATTTCAAATTATTCTAACATTTTGTTTAGTCATAAAACAATTATTTCAGTTCATACAAGCTTATTTAAATAAGATAATACTAATTTATTAATATTTAAAAAATTAATGAGTAAGAGATTAAAAAAATAACTTTGTGTACTGAACAATTTCAAATAGATTTGACTATTTGAACAATTTTCCATTTAAAGTAATTATGACCTTTTATTTTATAATAAAACAATTGTTTCAGTTTATAAAAACTTATACAAAATAAAATAATACTATTTTACTAATATTTCAAAAATTAATAAGCAAGATATTTAGAAACTAAAGCTATTTTTGAACCGGTTCAAATAATTATGACTATTTGAACAAATATCAATCTAAAATAGGTATGATCTTTGTATTCTCATAAAACAATTGTTTATGATCATATAAGCTTATTCAAATAAAAATAATACTAATTTAATAATATTTCAAAAATTAATAAGAGATTTAAAAAATAAATGTGTTTACCGAACCAGTTTAAATAGTTAAGACTATTAGAATATTCATCTATTTCAAATCTTTCTGACCTTTTGTTTAGTCATATAATAATTGTTTCAATTCATACAAGCTTATTTGAAATAAAATAATACTAATTTATTAACATTCAAAAAATTAATAAGCAAGCGATTTGAAAAAATAAATCTATTTACTGAATAAGTTCAAATAGTTATGACTATTTGAATAATTATCTATTTAAAATTGTTATGACCTTTTGTTTTGTCATAAAACAACTGTTTTAGTTCATAAAAGCTTATCCAAAATAAAATAATACTACTTTATTAATATTTCAAAAGCTAATAAGTAAGAGATTTAAAAAATAAATCAGTTTATCAAATCAGTTAAAATGATTATGGCCATTTGAACAACTATATATTTCAAATCATTATTACTTTTTGTTTTGTTTTATAACAATTATTATTATAATAAATATCTATTTCAAATCATTATGACCCTTTATTTTGTCGTAAAATAATTATTTTGTTCGTACAAGTTTATTCGGATTAAAATAATAATAATAATTTAATAATATTTCAAAAATTAATAAGTAAGAGATTTAAAAAATAAATTTGTTTACTGAATTAGTTCAAATGGTTAAGACTATTAGAATAATTATCTATTTCAAATCATTCTAACCTTTTGTTTAGTCTTAAAATAATTGTTTCAGTTCATACATGCCTATTCAGAATAAATTAATACTAATTTATTAACATTCAAAAAATTAATAAGAAAGATATTTAAAAAAAAAAACTTGTTTACCGAACAAGTTCAAATAGTTATTACTATGTGAACAATTGTTTATTTAGAATCGTTATAACCTTTTGATTTGTCATAAAATAATTGTTTCAGTTAATACAAGCTTAGACAAAATAAAATAATACTAATTTATTAATATTTCCTAAATTAATAAGTAAAAAAATAAAAAAATAAATATGTTTATTGAATCAATTAAAATAATTATGGCCATTTGAATGATTATCGATTTCAAATCATTATGACCTTTTGTTTTGTCATAAAACAATTATTTTTTATCATACAACTTTATTCAAAATAAAATAATACTAATTTATTAATATTTCAAAAATTAATAAGTAAGAGATTTAAAAAATAAATATGTTTACCGAACCAGTTCAAATAGTTATGACTATTTAAACAATTATTAGTCTTAAATCATTAAGATCTTTGTTTTGTCATAAAACAATTGTTTTTGATCATGGAATCTTTTTTTGGTTAAAAAATACTAATTTAATAATATTTCAAAAATTAATAAGAGATTTAAAACATAAATGTGTTTATCGAACCAATTTAAATAGTTAAAACTATCGAAATAATTATCTATTTCTAATCATTCTGACCTTTTGTTTAGTCATAAAATATTTGTTTCATATCTTACAAGCTTATTTGGAATAAAATAATCCAAATTTATTAGCTTCAAAAAATTAATAAGCAAAAGATTTTAAAAAATAAATCTGTTTATTGAGCAAGTTAAATAGTTATGACTATTTTAACAATTATTTATTTAAAATCGTTATAACCTTTTGTTTTGACATAAAATAATTGTTTCAATTCATAAAAGCTTGTCCAAAATAAAATAACACTAATTTCTTAATATTTCAAAAATTAATAAGGAAGAGTTTAAAAAAATAAATTTGTTTACCAAATAAATTCAAATAGTTTGACTATTTGAACAATTATCTATTTAAAATCATTATGACCTTTTTTTTTTTATATAAAACAATTGTTTCTATTCATGAAAGCTTATTCAAACTAAAATAATACTAATTTATTAATATTCTAAAAATTAATAAGTAAATGATTTAAAAAATGAATCTGTTTATCGAATCAGCTCAAATAATTATGGCCATTTCAACAATTATCTATTTCAAATTATTATTACTTTTTGTTTGATCATATAACAATTGTTTTTGATCATACAAGCTTAATTTAAATAAAACAATACTAATTTATTAATTTTTCAAAAATTAATAAGTAAGAGATTTAAAAAATAAATCTGTTTGCCAAACCAGTTTAAATAGTTTTGACAATTTAAACAATTGTATACTTGAAATCATTATAACTTTTTGTTCTGTCTTAATAAAATTATTTTTGTTCATACTAGCTTATTCAAAATAAAATGATACTAATCTAATAATATTCCAAAAACTAATAACTAAGAGATTTAAAAAATAATTTTTTTTTGTCGAACCAGTTTAAATAGTTAAAACCATATGACTAATTATCTATTTCAAATCATTATGATCTTTTGTTTTGACATAAAACAATTTTTTCAATCCACACTAGCTTATTTGGAATAAAATAAAATGAATTTGTTAATATTTCAAAAATTAATAAGTAAGAGATTTAAAAAATAATCTTGTTTACCTAACCAGTTCAAATAATTATGATTATTTGAATAGTTTTCTATTTAAAATTGTTATGACCTTTTGTTTTGTCATAAAACAAATGTTTTTATTCATATAAGTTTGTTCAGAATAAAATAATACTAATTTATTAATATTCTAAAAATTAATAAGTAGGAGATTTACAAAATAAATATATTTACCGAACAAGTTCAAATACTCATGTCCATTTGAACAATTATCTATTTGAAATTGCTATGACCTTTTGTTTTATCATAAAACAAATTGTTCATTCAAACAATTATTCAGAATAAAATAATACTGATCTATTAATATTTTGAAAATTAATAAGAGATTTAAAAACTAAATATGTTCATAAAAACATTTCAAATAGTTATGACTATTTGAACAATTATCTATCTTAAATCATTATAATCTTTATTTTGTCATAAAACAATTGTTTCTTTTCGTACAAGCTTATTCAGATTAAAGTAATATTAATTTAATAATATTTCAAAAATTAATAAGTAAGAGATTTAAAAAAATAAATGTGTTTGCCAAACTAATTCAAATAGTTAAGACTATTAAAACAATTATTTATTTCAAATCATTTTGACCTTTTGTTTAGGCATAAAATAATTATTTCAGTTCATACAAGCTTATTTAAAATAAAATAATACTAATTTATTAACATTTGAAAAATTGATGAGCAAGAGATTTAAAAAAATAAATCTGTTTACTGAACAAATTCAAATAGATTTGACTATTTGAACAATTATCTATTTAAAGTTGTTATGATTTTTTGTTTTGTCATAAAACAATTGTTTCAGTTCATAGAAACTTATCCAAAATAAAATAATACTACTTTACTAATATTTCAAAAATTAATAAGCAAGAGATTTAAAAACTACATATGTTTATTGGATTAGTTCAAAAAGTTATGACTATTTGAACAATTTTTATCTCAAATCATTATGATCTTTGTATTATCATAAAACAATTGTTTCTATTCATACAAGCCTATTTGGAGTAAAATATTACTAAACTAATAATATTCTAAAATTAATAAGTGAGAGATTTAAAAAATTAATGTGTTTGTTGAACTAGTTTAAATAGTTAAGACTATTAGAACAAGTATCTATTTCAAACCGTTCTAACTTTTTGTTTAGTCATAAAATAATTGTTTCAGCTCATACATGCTTACTTGAAATAAAATAATACTATTTTATTAATATTCAAAAAACTAATAAACAAGAAATTTTAAAAAATAAATTGTTTCCCGAATGAATTCAAATAATTATGATTATTTGAACAATTATCTATTTAAATCGTTATGACTTTTTGTTTTATAATAAAACAATTGTTTTAATTCATAAAAGCTTATCCAAAATAAAATAATATTAATTTATTAATATTTCAAAAATTGGCAAGTTGGAGATTGAAAAAATAAATCAATTTATCGAATCAGTTCAAATAATTATGGCAATTTGAACAATTATCTATTTCAAATTGTTATGAACATTTGTTTTGTCATAAGACAATTGTTTTTCATCATATAAGCTTATTCGAAATAAAATAATACTAATTTATTAATATTTCAAAAATTAGTGAGTAGGAGATTTAAAAAATAAATCTACTTATCAAACTAGTTTAAATAGTTATGACTATTTGAACAATTATATATTTCAAATCGTAATAATCATTTGTTTTGTCATAAAACAATTATTTGTGTTCATACAAGCTTATTTGAAATAAAATAATACTAATCTAATAATATTATGAAAATTAATAACTAAGAGATTTAAAAAATAAATCTGTTTGCCAAACTAGTTCAATTAGTTAAGGCTATATGAATAATTATCTATTTCAAATCATTATGACCTTTTGTTTTGTCATAAAACAAATGTTTTTGTTCATAAAGTTTGTTCAAAATAAAATAATATTAATTTATTAATTTTTGAAAATTAATAAGAGATTTAAAAAATAAATCTATTTATGAAACTAGTTCAATTAGTTATAATAATTTAACAATTATTTATTTCAAATCGTTATGACCATTTTTTGTCATAAAACAATATTTTTTCTATTGCTACAGTCTTATTTGGAATAAAGTAATGCTAATTTATTAATATTCTAAAAATTAATAAGTAATAGATTTAAAAAATAAATCTTAGCCTGACCAATGCAAATAGTTTTAACTGTTTGAACAATTATCTATTTCAAATCGTTTTGACTTTTTATTTTGTCACAAAATAATTGTTTCTGTTCCTACGTGCTTATTTGGAATAACTTAATTCTAATTTATTAATATTCTACAAATTAATAAGAGATTTAAAAATTGAATCTATTTATCGAATAAATTCAAATAGTTATGACTATTTGAGTGATTACCTATTTCAAATCACTATAGCCTTTTATTTTGTCATAAAATAATTTTTTCTATTCATACAAGCTTATTTCAAATAAAATAATACAAATTTATTAATATTTAGATAATTAATAAGTAAAAGATTTAAAAACCAACTCTATTTATCGAATAAATTCAAATAGTTATGACTATTTGAATAATTATTTATTTCAAATAGTTATGACCCTTTGTTTTATCATGAAATAATTATTTTTGTTCATAGAAGCTTATTTGGATTAAAATAATATTAATTTACTAATATTTTAACAATTAATAAGTTAAAGATTTTAAAAATAAATATGTTTACTGAATAAGTTAAATAATCATAACCATTTGAATAATTATCTATTTCAAATCTTATGACTTTTTGTTTCATTATAAAACAATTGTATCAGTTCATATAGGCTTATTTGAAATAAAATGATACTAATTTATTAATATTCCAAAAGTCAATGAGCAAGATATTTAAAAAATGAATCTATTTACTGAACAAGTTCAAATTATTATGACTATTTGAACAATTTTTTATTTCAAATCATTATGACATTTTGTTTTGTCAGAAAATAATTGTTTCTATTCATACAATCTTACTCCAAATAAAATAATATAAATTTATTAATATTCAAAAAAATAATAAGAAAAAATTTAAAAAATAAATCTATTTTTTAAACATATTCAAATAGTTATGACTATTTGAATAATAATTTATTTTAAATAGTTATGACCTTTTGTTTTGTCATAAATCAATTGTTTTTGTTCATACAAGTGTATTTGAAATAAAATAATACTAGTTTATTAATATTCCAAAAATTAATAAGATTTAAAAAAATAAATCTGTTTACCAAGCAAGTTTAAATAGTTATTATGCCTGTTTGAATAATTATTTATTTCAAAAAGTTATGATCTTATGTTTTGTCGTAAAATAATTGTTTCTATTCATACAAGTTTATTTGGAATAAAATAATACTAATTAATTAATATTCTGAACATTAATAGGTTGGAGATTTAAAAATAAATCTGTTTACCAAACAAGTTCAAATAGTCATGTCCATTTGAACAATTATCTATTTCAAATTGTTATAACCTTTTTTTTTAATAAAATAATTGTTTCTATTCATGCAAAATATTTAGAATAAAATAATACTAATCTATTAATATTTTGAAAATTAATAAGAGATTTAAAAACTAAATTTGTTTACCAAAATAGTTTAAATAGTTTGAGTATGTGAAGAATTATCTATCTCAAATTGTTATGATCTTTATTTCATATAAAACAATTGTTTCTTCTCATAAAAGCTTATACGGATTAAAACAATACTAATTTAATAATATTCCAAAAATTAATAAGAGATTTAAAAAGTAAAAGTGTTTACCGAACTGGTTCAGATAATTAAGACTATTGGAACAATTATCTATTTCAAATCGTTCTGACCTTTTGTTTAGTCTTAAAATAATTATTTTAATTCATAAAAGCTTATTCAGAAAAAATAATACTAATTTATTAACATTAAAAAATTTAATGAGTAAGAGATTTTAAAAAAATCTATTTATCGAACAAGTTTAAATATATTTGACTATTTGAACAATTATTTATTTAAAGTCATTAGACATTTTGTTTTGTCATAAAATAATTGTTTCAGTTTATAAAAACTTATCCGAAATAAAATAATACTACTTTATTAATATTTCAAAAATTAAAAAGCAAGTTATGACTATTTGAACAAATATCAATCTCAAATCATTGTGAATTTTGTTTTCTCATAAAACAATTGTTTCTGATCATACAAGCTTATTTAGATAAAAAATAATACTAATTTTAATAATATTCTGAAAATTAGTAAGAGATTAAAAAATAAATGTATTCGGCAAACCAATTCAAATTGTTAAAACTATTAGAATAATTTTTAATTTCAAATTATTTTGACCTTTTGTTTAGTCAAATAATAATTGTTTCAGTTCATACAAGCTTATTTGGAATAAAATAAAACTAAGTTATTAACATTCAAAAAATTAATAAAAAGAGAAAATAAATTTGTTTACTGAACAAGTTCAAATAGTTATGACGATTTGAACAATTATCAATTTAAAATCATTATGTCCTTTTTTTTGTCATAAACAATTGCTTTAGTTCATAAAAGCTTATCCAAAATAAAATAATACTATTGTATTAATATTTCAAAAGTTAATAAGAGATTTAAAAAATAAATCAATTTATTGTATCAGTTCAAATAATTATGGCCATTTAAACAACTACCTATTTCAAATTGTTATTACCTTTTTTTTTCTCATAAAACAATTGCTTTTCAATGTAGAAGCTTATTTGAAATACAAATAATACTAATTTATTAATGTTTGAAGAATTAATAAGAGATTTAAAAAATAAATTTGTTTGCCGAACCAGTTCAAATAGTTATGACTATTTGAACAATTATCTATATCATATTGTTATAACCTTTTGTTTTATGATAAGACAATTATTTCTATTCATATAAGTTTATTTAGAATAAAATAATACTAATTTA
Organism: Durio zibethinus; assembly: GCF_047325235.1. Classification (NCBI taxonomy): domain Eukaryota; kingdom Viridiplantae; phylum Streptophyta; class Magnoliopsida; order Malvales; family Malvaceae; genus Durio; species Durio zibethinus. The sequence continues at coordinate 16,342,271 of NC_143174.1, forward strand.
GTAATATTTTAGAAAACTAATCAGTAAGAGATTTAAAATGTTAAATTTGTTAACTAAACCATTTCAAATAGTTTTGACTATTTGAATAATTATCTATTTCAAAATTGTTATAACTTTTTATTTTGACATCAAACAATTGGTCTTGTTCATACTATTTTATTCAAAATAAAATAATACTAATATAATAATTTCCAAAACTTAATAACCAAGAAAATTAAAAAAATAAATCTAATTGCCGAACCAGTTCAAATAGTTATGACTATATGAATGATTATCTATTCCAAATTGTTATGACCTTTTCTTTTGTCGTAAAATAATTGTTTTATTCATACAAGCTTATTTTGATTAAAATAATGCTAATGTAATAATATTTTGAAAATTAATAAGTACAAGATTTAAAAAATAAATTTGTTTATCGAATCAATTCAAATAGTTAAGATTATTAGAACAATTATCTATTTGAAATTGTTTTGACCTTTTGTTTAGTCATAAAACAATTGTTTCAGTTCATATAAGCTTATTTAGAATAAATTAATACTAATTTATTAACATTCAAAAATTAATAAGAAAGAGATTTAAAAAAATAAATCTGTTTATCGAATAAGTTCAAATAGTTATTACTATTTGAACAATTGTCTATTTAAAATCGTTATAACCTTTTGATTTGTCATAAAACAATTGTTTCAATTAATAAAAACTTAGATGGAATTAAATAATGCTAATTTATTAGTACTTACTAAAATAATAAGTAAGAAACTTAAAAACTAAAATCTGTTTACCGAATTAATTAAAATAATTAGAGCCATTTGAACAATTATCTATTTTAAATCATTATGACCTTTTGTTTTGTCATAAAACAATTGTTTTTTTTATCATACAAGCTTATTTGAAATAAAATAATATTAATTTATTAATATTTCAAAAATTAATAAGATATTTAAAACATAAATATGGTTATCAAACCAGTTCAAATAATTATGACTATTTGAACAATTATCAATCTCAAATTGTTAAGATCTTTGTTTTGTCATAAAACAATTGTTTCTGATCATAAAAGCTTATTTGGTTAAAAGTAATACTAATTTAATAATATTCTAAAAATTAATAAGTAAGAGATTTAAAAATAAGTGTGTTTGCCAAGCCAATTCAAATAGTTAAAACTATTAGAATAATTATCTATTTCAAATTGTATAGACCTTTTGTTTAGTCATAAAATATTTGTTTCATATCTTACAAGCTTATTTGGAATAAAATAATCTAAATTTATTAACATTCAAAAAATTAATAAGGAAATGATCTGAAAAAATAAATTTGTTTACCGAACAAGTTTAAATTGTGATGACTATTTGAACAATTGTCTATTTAAAATCATTATGACCTTTTGTTTTGTCATAAAACAATTGTTTGAATTCATACAAGCTTAGTCAAAATAAAATAATACTAATTTATCACTATTCTGAAAATTAATAAGTGATTTAAAAAGTGAATTTGTTTACCAAATTGGTTCAAATAATTATGGCCATTTTCAACAATTATCTATTTCAAATTGTTATTACCTTTTATTTGGTCATATAACAATTGACTTTTATCATATATGTTTATTTGAAATAAAATAATAGTAATTTATTAATCTTTCAAAAATTAATAAGTAAGAGATTTAAATTAATAAATCTATTTACTGAACTAGTTTAAATATTTATGATTATTTGAACAATTGTATACTTCAAATCATTATAGCCTTTTGTTTTGTCATAAAACAATTATTTCTGTTCATACAAGCTTATTCAAAATAAAATAATACTAATATAAAAATATTCCTAAAATTAATAACTAAGAGATTTAAAAAATAAATTTGTTTGCCAAACTAGTTCAAATAGTTAAGACTATATGAACAATTATCCATTTCAAATCATTTTTGTTTTGTCATAAAATTTTTTTTTCAATTCATGCTAGCTTATTCAAAATAAAATAAAATAAATTTATTAATATATAAAAAATTAATATGTAAGAGATTTAAAAAATAATTCTATTTACCTAACCATTTTAAATAATTATGACTATTTGAAAAATTCTCTATTTCAATTTGCTATGATCTTTTGTATTGTCATAAAACAAATGTTTTTATTCATATAAGTTTGTTTAGAATAAAATAATACTAATATATTAATATTTCAAAAATTAATAATAGATTTAAAAAATAAATTTGTTTAACAAACCAGTTCAAAAAGTTATGACTATTTGAGCAATTATTTATTTTAAATTCTTATGATTTTTTGTTCAATTATGAAACAATAATTTCTACTTATAAAAGCTTATTCAAATAAAAATAATACTAATAATTTATTAATATTTTGACAATTAATAAGTAAAAAATTTTAAAAATAAATATGTTTACTGAACAAAATCAAATAGTCATGACTATTTGAATAACTATTATTTCAAATCATTGTGACCATTTGTTTTGTTATAAAAAATTATTTTAGTTCATATTAGCTTATTTGAAATAAAATATTACTAAGTTATTAATATTCTAAAAATTAATAACCAAGAGATTTAAAAAATGAATATGTTTAAAAAATGAAAATGAAAATGAATATGTTTAAATAATTATGACTATTTGTACAATTATCTATTTGAAATCACTATAACCTTTTGTTTTATCACGAAATGATTTTTCTGTTCATTTAAGCTTATTTTGAATAAAATAATATAATTTATTAATATTAAGACAATTAACAGGTAAAAGATTTAAAAAATAAATATGTTTACCAAACAAGTTCAAATCTTTATGACTAATTGAATAATTATTTATTTCAAATTGTTAGGACTTTTTGTTTTGCCATAAAACAATTGTTCCTATTCATACAAACTTATTTGGATTAAAATAATATTAATTTATAAATATTTCAATAAATAATAAGTAAAAGATTTAAAAATAAATATGTTTACTGAACAAGTTCAAATAATCTTGATTATTTGAATATTTATTTATTTCAAATCATTATGACCTTTTGTTTTGTAATAAAACAATTGTTTCAGTTCATATAAGCTTATTTGAAACAAAATAATACTAATTTATTAATATTTTGAAAATTAATGAGTAAGAGAAGTAAAAAATTAATCTATTTACCAAACATGTTTAAATAGTTATGACTATTTGAACAATTATCTATTTTAAAACATTATGACCTTTTGTTTTGTCATAAAACAATTGGTTCTGTTCAAGCAAGCTTATTTCAAATAAAATAATATAAATTTATTAATATTCCAAAAATTAATAAGTAAAATTTTAAAAAATAAATATGTTTTCTGAACATGTTCAAATAGTTATGACTATTTGAACAATTATCTATTTTAAATCATTGTGATCTTTTGTTTTGTCATAAACCATTTATTTCTATTAATAAAAGCTTATTCAGAATAAAATAATACTAATTTATTAAAATTCCAAAAATTAATAAGTAAAAGATTGAAAAAAATAAATTTGTTTACTGACTGAGTTCAAATAGTTATGACTCTTTGAACAATTATTTATTTCAAATCGTTATGATCTTTTGTTTTGTCATAAAACAATTGTTTCTATTCATATAATTTTATTTGAAATAAAATAATGCTAATTTATTAATATTCTAAAAATTAATAAATTAAAGATTTAAAAAATAAATATGTTCACCAAACAAGTTCAAATAGTCATGTCCATTTGAGCTATTTTCTATTTTAAATAGTTATAACATTTAGTTTTGTTGAAAAAAATTATTTCTATTTATAAAAAATTATTCAAAATAAAATAATACTAATTTATGAATATTTCAAAAATTAATAAGAAATCTGAAACTAAATCTATTTATCAAACCAGTTCAAATAATTATAACTATTTCAACAATTATCTATCTCAAATCATTATGATCTTTGTTTAGTCATAAAAAAATTGTTTCTGTTGATACAAGGTTATTCGAAGTAAAATATAGCTAAATTAATAGTATAAAAAAATTAATAAACAAGAAATTAAAAAAATAAATCTATTTACCAAACAAGTTCAAATAGTTACAACTATTTGAATAATTATCTATTTATAAGAAGTATAACCTTTTGTTTTATCATAAAATGATTGTTTTAGTTCATAAAAGCTTATCCAAAATAAAATAATATTACTTTATTAATATTCAAAAATTGAAAAGTTAAAGATTTAAAAAATAAGTTAGTTTATCGAATCACTTCAAATAATTTAGCCATTTAAACAATTTTCTACTCCAAATTGTTACAAACTTTTGTTTTATCATAAAACAATTGTTTTTCATCATACAAGCCTATTTAGAATAAAATAATACTAATTTATTAATATTTCAAAAATTAATAAGTAAGAGATTTAAAAAATAAATCAATTTACCAAACCAGTTTTTGTTTGAACAATTATCTATTTCAAATCATTATGATATTTTGTTCTATTTTAAAATAATTATTTCAGTTCATATAAGCTTATTTGGAATAAAATAATACTAATTTAATAATATTCAAAAAATTGATAACTAAGAGATTTAAAAAATAAATTTGTTTATCGAAGCAATTCAAATCTATTTACCAAACTAGTTTAAATATATAACTATTTGAACAATTATAAACTTCAAATGTTATAATTTTTTGTTCCTTCATAAAACAATTATTTTTTTTCATATAAGCTTATTCAAAATAAAATAGTACTAATATAATAATATTCTAAAAATTAATAACTAAGAGAATTAAAAAATAAATTTATTTGTCGAACCAGTTCAAATATTTAAAACTATATGAATTGTTATCTATTTCAAATCATTATGACCTTTGTTTTGTCATAAAATAAGTTTTTTTGAATTCATACTAGTTTATTTGGAATAAAATAAAATGAATTTATTAATATTTTAAAATTTAATAAGTAAGAGATTTAAAAAATAACTCCATTTACCTAACCAGTTGAAATAATTATGACTATTTGAATAATTATTTATTTCAAATCGTTATAATCTTTTGTTTTGTCATAAAACAAATGTTTTTGTTCATATAAGTTTGTTTGGAATAAAATAAAACTAATCTATTAATATTTTAAAAATTAATAAGAGATTTAAAAAATAAATCTATTTATCAAATGTTCAAATAATTATGACTATTTGAGCAATTATTTATTTCAAATCATTATGACTTGTTGTTTTGTTATAAAACAATTGTTGTTGTTCATACAAGCTTCATAGGATTAAAATAACACTAATTTATTAATATTTCAATAGTTAATAAGTAAAAAAATTAAAAAATAAATATGTTTACTGAACTAGATTAAATAGTCATGACTATTTGAATAATTATGTATTTCAAATCGTTATGACCTTTTGTTTTGTCATAAAAAAATTATTTTAGTTCATATAAGCTTATTCAAAATAGAATAATACTAAGTTATTAATATCACAAAAATTAATAAGTAAGAGATTTAAAAAATAAATATGTTTGTCGAATAAGTTTAAATAATTATGACTATTTCAATAATTATCTTTTTGAAATTGCTACAACCTTTTGTTTTATCATAAAATGATTTTTTTTGTTCATACAAGTTTTTTTGAATAAAATAATACAAATTTGTTAACATAAAGACAATTAATAAGTAAAACATTTCAAAAATAAATCTGTTTACTAAACAAGTTCAAGTCTTATGACTATTTGAACAATTATTTATTTAAAATTCTTATGACTTTTTGTTTTGTAATAAAACAATTATTTCTGTTCATACAAGTTTATTCAAATTACAATAATATTAATTTATTAATATTTTGATAATTAATAAGTAAAAGATTTAAGAAATAAATATACTTTTTTAACAAGTTCAAATAGTCTTGACTATTTGAATAATTATCTATTTTAAATCGTTGTGACATTTTGTTTTGTAATAAAACTATTGTTTTAGTTCATATAAGTTTATTTGAAATAAAATAATACTAATTTATTAATATTCCCAAAATTAATGAGTAAAAAAATTAAAAAAAGAATTTCTTTACCGAACATGTTCAAATAGTTATGGCTATCTGAGCAATTATCTATTTGAAAATATTATGACATTTTGTTTTATCATAAAATAATTAGTTCTATTCATACAAGCTTATTTAAAATAAAATAATATAAATTTATTAATATTTGAAAATTAATAAGTAAAAACTTAAAAAATAAATAAGTTTTTAGAACATGTTTAAATAGTTATGACTATTAGAACAATTATCTATTTTGAAATTATTATTGTAGACACCCCAATTTGTCTGAGGCTCTATTTAATTTGATTTTTGTTAATTTTAAAAAATATATATAAATGAAAAAATAGAAAAAAAAATGGTGGTCGAATTGGTGTAAAATTGGGTCAAAGAGTTAAAGAAGGATTGGAAGAGATTGGGTGGGATTAAAGTCAAAGGAAATTAGACTTCTTTTCTGATTTAGGGTTCTCGAATCAGAACCCTATAAATAAGTACACATAAAGGTAGAAAAAACACAAAAAAATTAGAGAGAGAGACTGAAAAAAATGGAAAAAATGATTAATCGGCAGGAAATTTTGGTTCAACACCTCAATACTGCATTCTTTTCTTCTTATTCATTCGAGCAAAATTACAACTCTTCCATCTATGCATCAGCTTGTTTAGCTAGAGATAGCGTTGTTTATAAGAGAACTAATGTATTTAGAGATGATGTGGTGATAGTAGCAGCATCTAGGACTGCCTTTTGCAAATCAAAGCGAAGCAGTTTCAAGGATACTTATCCCGATGATTTGCTTGCTCCTATTTTAAAGGCATTGATAGAGAAAAACAATTTGAATCCAAGTGAAGCTAGGGATATTGTTGTGGGAACAGTCTTGGCACCGGGGTCTTAACGAGTGAGTGAATGTAAGATGGTTGCATTCTATGCTAGTTTCCCTGAAACTATGCCCATTAGAACTGTGAACAAGCAATGCTCATCTGGGCTTCAGGTAGTTGCTAATGTGGCCACTACAATAAAGGTAGGGTTTTATGACATTGGGATTAGGGCTAGGTTAGAATCAATGACCATTAATCCAATGGCTCGAAAAGGATCAGTTAACCCTAGGGTCAAGCAAATGGAGCAAGCTCAGAATTGTCTTCTTCCTATGAGTGTTACATCAGAGAATGTTGCTCATCATTTTGGTGTGACAAGGCAGGAACAAGATTGGGCTACAGTTGAATCTCACAGGAAAACAGCTATTGCTACAGCTTCTGATAAATTTAAAGATGAAATAATCCCTGTGGCTACCAAGATTGTTGATCCAAAGACTGGTGATGAGAAACCTGTCATAATCTCTATTGACTATGGAATCCAACCCAACATTTTATTGTCAGATTTGGCAAAATTGAAGCCTGTGTTCAAGAAAGATGGGAGCACTACTACTAAAATTCTAGTCAAGTGACTGACGGTGCTGGGGCTACTCTGCTCATGAAAAGAAGTGTTGCCATGTGCAAAGGGCTACCAATTCTCAGTGTATTCAATCTTTGCCTCTGAGCCAAGTCCCTGAGACGCTTTCATTGTCTGAAGCCAAACTGAGTTGCACCGAATTTCCAGCCGACCCATTTCATTTTTTGGTTATAGAATCCTGTTCTAGTTTGTAGACCCAAACATATTCTTTTAAGGGACCCTTTGTCAAGCTTAGGAACTCCTTAAGAGGATAGATTCCTTAGGAGACAAATCACACCTAGTAAAAAAGATTGGTGGCGACTCCATCTATTTTGTTAAGTCTAGCTATAAATTTATGGATCTATATGTTATGACAGTTTGGCGACTCCGTTGGGGATGCTAGAAATTCAAGCCATAATTTTTGAATTTATCCTATCCTTTGGTCTGATGGTTTTAAATTGTGATGATTTGTGTTATTTGTTTACTAACATTTTTTTTGTCTTGTATTTTATTTTTGGGGCAGGAAAACTATATGTTTCTTCACACACACTATCACATGCATTTGCATTACATGAGCTTTATTCCTGGGCTCCGTTCCTCTTAGGAGGGAGTAAAGTACCTACACTCTTGTGAGATGATAATCTCCGTAATGGCTAGTGAAATACTCCCACTCAAATTGAATCATTTTCGTTAGTAGCCTATGATGGGTGAGGATTGGAATGCCTTACTAGTCTATGATGGACTATGATGTAAGGAACAATTTGAGAACCTTTAATGGTCAAAGTCACCTAACCCTACATATAATCAACATTAAAAGGACCAGCCTTAAGATAAAACCCTTCTTACTCATTGATAGATGTATCCCAAAGTTAGGACATAAAAAGGAACAATTTGTGATCTAACTATTTTGTGCATTTGCATTACCATATCATCCATCATTTTCATTATCATATGTAACATTCTATATCTACATCAATTTTTCATCCATGAAAATGTACATTTCATGTATCAATATATCACACATAAAGCATATCATTTTTTAACATAATTATGGTACTCAAGGTGTAAAGATAGCTCCACCAAGCAAGAACTTCACTCACCAATATAATATAAGGGTTCGAGCTAGACAGATAGAATAAGAAAATTCTAACTATCTCCAAAGGATAGAGAAAGCCTAAGCAAAGCTTAAAGGGGAGTTGAATGGGATTTTGGAGGCTTTAAACAAGTTAAACAAGGGGAAAGGTATAGAAGAAAGTAATAGCCAATAAGACCATCCATCACAAAAGGTGGATGACCCATTGTACCTTCTGGTTTTGAGTTGCATCAAGCCCAATCCACACAAGGTCCACTACCATAGTAGTTCACTTATCTTGTAGGGTACACATACCCTAGAATACCATCAGCTTCAAACTCTGGTAATATTAGAGTTATGTAAATCTTGTCTTTACAGAAAAAATAGTAGAACCAGTTCAAGTCCCTAATTTGAACGATCCAAAGGAGATTGAAAAGTTAAAATCAAAAGGGGGTGAGTCACTGAGAGACTCGAAAACTAACCAGAAGATTAGTATGCTGAAAGAGAGGTTACGAGCAGTGAAAGGAGTTGATTTTTATGGTTCTGTGCATGCTGCTAGGCTCTGTTTAGTCCCATATGTGGTTATTCCTCTAAAATTCAAGATTTCATAGTTTGAAAAGTATGATGGTACAAAGTGTCCTGAGACCCACTTACTATGTACTATAGAAAAATGGCAGCCTATGCTAATAATGAAAAATTATTAATGCATGTGTTCCAAAATAGCCTCACAGGCTCTACTGTTAGGTGGTATGTCCAGTTGGATAGGACCCGCATTCACTCTTGGAGTGATATGGCTTATGACTTCATTAGTCAGTATCGACATATCATAAACTTAACCCCTGATCACCTGTCTTTGCAGAACATGAAAAAAAAGGCAAATGAATCATTTAAAGAATATGCCCAGAGGTGATGGGATGTAGCTTCTCAGGTGTAGCCTTTTCTGACTGATAAAGAGGCCATAATATTGTTTGTTAGTACTTTGAAGTCTCTTTATTATGAAAAAATGATAGGGAATGCAACAAAGAACTTTGCTAATATGGTGATCTCAAGCAAAATCATTGAGAACGCCATTAAAAATGGCAAGTTGAAAGGGGGAGAAACCAAGAAGGCATCAGAGAAAAGAGAGACCAAAACTCAAGTTGTAACAGATAGTTTAAGGGATATAAACCCTATCCACAAGGTTACTCTCCATACTATCCTACTGTGAACAATACTCATCCTACCCATACCAACCCATACCACAACCATCTTACCCATTAACATACTAGCCTGTTTTCAGCCCTCAGGCTCCCAGTAAGTGGTTCACGAAAGTAATGAATTACCTGAGAAAAGCTCGTATTTGATCCAATCCCTATGACTTATATGGAGTTATATCGAGAGCTCTATAACAACCACTTGATTTCTCTCAATCATGTGGAGTCATTTAAGCCACTTTATCCTAAGTGATATGATCTTACAGCCTACTATGACTATGACTATGGAATTGCTGGTCATTCCACTGAAAATTGTACTGCTTTAAAACATAAGGTGCAACAGTTAATCAAGGAAGAGTAACAACACCTAATGTTAGTGGCAATCCATTGCTTAACCATAATGTCAATGCTTTGAGTGAGAATTAAGAACACGTTGATCCAAAAGGGCCTGGAAAGCTGTAATGAATTAGAGGGCAAGATGTCGATAAAGATCCTTCACCTGATTGCACAGGAGTATAATTTTGAGAAGGATGTTAAGGCTAGTTAAAAGTTGTTTATCATTTTAGGATTTTTTTAGAGTAATGTTAGGATTTCTTTTATGCAATAGGATTTCATTTGTTATCATTTTAATAAAAGGCAAGGATAATGCATTTCATTACATTTTCTTTTTCATTCAACAATGGTTTCATACTTTGTTACCTTTCATACCTTTCATTCCCATTCTCAAATTTCAAATGATGAATGTTTAGACAATGATAACAATGATTTTAGGATTTAATTTTGAGAACTCAATCACATTAATATGAGGAGATTATTTGAGCTAAAAAAGCTAGCTACTAATAGATGTGAAATAGGTATGTCATGAAGATGTACAGTCTGTTATAAAGATCCATGAGCTTGTTTTTATTCAATAGATGATCTTTAAGGAAAGCATTCACATTTGAGATGAAAAATGGCCATATTTCTTTTACCATTCAAAAAATCATTCATTGCTACCCTTTTGAGTATATTGTGATTTTTTTTTCTAAAGAACCCTGACCAAGGATCACCCTCCACACTGAGAGGTTTTTTTTTTTTTGAAAAAAAAAAAAAGAGGTAAAAAATCGTAAAAGGTCTCAAAGAGACAAAGAAAAGTAAAATGAAAGAAAAAGAGAAAAGAAAAATGCCACAAACAAGTTGGGGCAAAGTAATGAGAATCCTTTTGTGAGGAATGAGATGGAAAAAGGGAAAAAAATGAAATAAAGTGGAAAGGGGCAAAATGCCAAGTTGTTTCAAATGATAAGAAATGATCATTTGGTTTTAAACCCTTTAAACACATGTTTTGAGCCTATTTTATCCATTTCTTTCATGACCCCTCACCATGGCCTACATTACAACCTTTAAAAGTCTATTTGGATCAAATGTGAGTGCTCGAATTGAATGATCATATGTTGGGTGAAGGCATGCTCATGATGGAATGACAGAATCATGCTGTGTTGCTATATAGATTGACGTGGAAGAGATATCAATAATGGGTGAAAGAATGAAAGAAAGAAAAAAAATGGAAAAAAATGGAAAAAAATGAAAAATGAAAAAATAGAAAAGATGAAAAGGAAAGAAAATGAAGACTCAAATTGAAAACCCGAAAGGGCAATTTGTGTGGAAAAATCTTTGAGTTGAGAGTTAGACGCATGGATGGAAGGTCAAAGACATCTAAAATTCCCTCAAAGCTAGAACAAAGTTTGATAAGCTCAAGATGATTTTGACAATCAATGGAATAAGTTTTTAAAAAAGAATCCTGGATTAATGTTCATAATTGTCTCAATATTCATTATTTGGATATACCATTCATCCCAATGACATGTATCCAACTTGTTTCTTTCCCCATTTGTTTTTGTACCAAACTCGTTCCTCATTGATTACCTTTCTCTCAAATCATCCTATGTTCTCTTATTGTTGCATCCCTAGAATAAATCGAGAAAATGTATGAGTGCATTATATTTGTCATGATTTGAAATGATGATGAATGAATGACAATGTGCATAAAAAAGTCTTGCATTCCTTTGAAGAGAAATTCAAAATAATAAGAGAAAAAAAAAGAGATGGTAGAAACCTAAAAAAGGATGATTTGAGAAGGCACATGGTATGGTCAAATGATGAGTATAGGGATGAATTGGATGACATAGCTTGTCAATGGTGATCAAGTGATGAACATAATGTGAATCAAAAGATCGAATTCATTCTAAAATGGCTAGTGTTGAGAAACCTGTGAATTGTGGTGAAAATAGTGTGGGTTAATAGATGAAATTTATGTTGATATTGTTAGTAATGAGGAGCCTCTTTTTTTGTGAGTTGTGATTAAATAATATGGGGCAATGGACGAAACTTGTTCTAGAATTGTTAGTACTGAGAAGCCTTCAAATGGTGATCAAGTGATGAAAATAATGATGATCAGTTGATAAAACTTATTCCAAAGTGTTGAGAAGCTAAACAAGGAGAAAACGTGAGATAGTGGAGACTTGAGGATCATATTACCACATTTTGATTAGAATTTCATGACTTTGATATCCGCATTACATGCATGGCATTAGCATTATTTTTTGGAAAATGTTTGAGACTTTGGTTTGGATATGCATTTGGATTATGCAGTAACCATTTAAATCATGGTTAAGAATATGGCATTGTGAGAATCTGGATTGTTGCATTTGCATCATTGAGAAAACATTTGCGTTATTGATCATGACATTTATTGTATGCATAATTTTGAGTCACTGGGAATCTTTTGATGAGAATTTTTGAACTTAAATGAAAATCTTTGAGGTGTGAAACCCAAAATTTGTCGAATGTGAATCTTCAAACTCAAATGAGAATCTTTAAGGTGTGAAACCCAAAATTTATCGAATGTGAATCTTTGAACTTAAATAAGAATCTTTGAGTTTCAAATAAGGATCTTTGAGGTGTGAAACCCTAATATTTGTCGGATGTGAACCTTTGAACTACAATGAAAAGTTTTGAACTTTTGGATGTGAATCTTGAAAGTTCAAACTTTTTGGATCCCAAATGTGAACCTTTGAACTTGAATAAGAAACTTTGAACTTTTGGATGAGAATCTCCAAAATTCAAATGAGAATATTCAAATGTTGGATGTGAGTCTTGCAATTTGCAAATGCAAATCTTGAGATCTTGCAAATTTGAATTCATGTGAAACTAAATTTTTGAGAATCAAAATTCAGTGAATTCTTGTAAAGTTGAAAGGTTCTTGCGAATCTAAACCTTTGACTTTCAAACTCAAATTGTAAATCTTTGAGTTTTTCATTACAAATTTCATCAAATTTGATCTATGACTCCGCTGGACATGATTGTTAAGAAGCAATTTATTTTTCAAAGTTATGGTGTCTCTGTTTAGAAGAGCAATTTATTTTCCAAAGTTGTGGTTGCCTTTATTTAGAGGAGCATTTTATTTTTCTTAAAGTTGTAATTACCTCTGTTTAGAGGAGTAATTTTTTTCCAAAGTTGTGGTTGCCTCATTTAGAGGAGCATTTTATTTTCCAAAGTTGTGGTTGCCTCTATTTAGAGGAGCATTTTATTTTTCATAAAGTTATGGTTACCTCTATTTAGAGGAGCATTTTATTTTTCAAAGTTGTGGTTGCCTTTGTTTAGAGGAGCATTTTATTTTTCCTAAAGTTGTGGTTGCCTCTGTTTAGGGGAGCATTTTATTTTTCAAAGTTGTGGTACCTCTGTTTAGAGAAGCAATTTATTTTTCAAAAGTTGTGGTGCTTCTATTTAGAAGAGCATTTATTTTCCAAAGTTGTAGTGCCTCTATTTAGAGGAGTAATTTATCTTTTCAAAGTCATGGTGCCTCTATTTAGAGGAGTAATTTATTTTTCCAAAGTTACGGTGCCTCTGTTTGGAGGAGCAATTTATTTTTTCAAAGTTGTGGTGCCTCTGTTTAAAGGAGCATTGTTTACTTTTTCCAAAAAAAAAAAAAGAAAAAAAAATGAATGTGTTGGGATGATCATGTGTAGGGTGTCTACGTCTTTGCACAATTCGCGTTACATAGGAAATGCGTAAAAAGGGACAGCTGTGGACACCCCAATTTGTCCGAGGCTCTACTTAATTTGATTTTTGTTAATTTAAAAAATATATATAAATGAAAAAATAAAAAAAAATGGTGGTTGAATTGGTGTAAAATTGGGTCGAAAAAATTTGAAAAAGATTGGAAGAGGTTGGGTGGGATTAAAATCAAAGAAAATTAAACTTCTTTTCTGATTTAGGGTTCTCGAATCAGAACCCTATAAATAGGTACACATAGAGGTAAAAAAGACATAAAAAATTAGGGAGAGAGACTGAAAATAATGGAGAAAATGATCAATCACCAGAAAATTTTGCTCCAACACCTCAGTACTGCACTCTCTTTTTCTTATTCGTTCGAGCAAAATTACAACTCTTCCATCTCTGCATCGATTTGTTTAACTGGAGATAGTGCTGCTTATCAAGAACTAATGTATTTGGAGATGATGTGGTGACAGTAGCAGTATATAGGACTGCCTTTTGCAAATCAAAGTGAGGCAGTTTCATGGATACTTATCCCGATGATTTGCTTGCTCTTGTTTTAAAGGCATTGATAGAGAAAACCAATTTGAATCCAAGTGAAGTTGGGGATATTGTTGTGGGAAGGGTCTTGGCACCGGGGTCTCAACGAGCAAGTGAATGTAGGATGGCTGTATTCTATGCTAGCTTCCCTGAAATTGTGCCCATTAGAACTGTGAACAGGTAATGCTCATCTGGGCTTTAGGTAGTTGCTGATGTGGCTGCTACGATAAAGGCAGGGTTTTATGACATTGGGATTGGGGCTAGGTTGGAATCAATGACTACTAATCCAATGGCTCGAAAAGGATCAGTTAACCCTACGGTCAAGCAAATGGAGCAAGCTCAAAATTGTCTCCATCCAATGGATGTTACATCAGAGAATGTTACTCATCGTTTTGGTGTGACAAGGCAGGAGCAAGATCAGGCTGCAGTTAAATCCCACAAGAAAGCAGCTATTGCTACAGCTTCTGGTAAATTTAAAGATGAAATAATCCCTGTGACCACCAAGATTGTGGATCCAAAGACTGGTGATGAGAAACTTGTCACAATTTCTATTGATGATGGAATTTGACCCAACATTTCATTGTCGGATCTGGCAAAATTGAAGCCTATGTTCAAGAAAGATGGGAGCACTACTGTCAAAAATTCTAGTCAAGTGACTGACGGTGCTGGGGCTGCTCTGCTCATGAAAAGAAGTGTTCCCATGCGCAAAGGGCTACCAATTCTTAGTGTATTCAGTCTTTGCCTTTGAGCCAAGTTGCTGAGCCGCTTTCATTGTCTGAAGCCAAATCGAGCCAAGCCAAATTTCCAGCCGATCCATTTCATTTTTTGGTATTTTTGGTATTATTTATTTATTTTTTATGTGTTTGTTTTTTAGTATTTTTGCATGATTAAATTTAGAAAAAGAATAAAAAAATAAATTTGTTTTTAGAATAAGTATTAATTATCTAATGATGGAATTTATAGAAATTTCAAATGGTAAATTTTTATAAAATTCTTAAGTGAGAAATTTTGTCTAAATTTGTCCCAAGTGGTGGAATAATTTAGATAAATTTTCAATAATAATAATTAATATTTATTTTTAATCCAAAAAACTTAAAAAATAAAAAATAAAAATTTGGGTTCAAAATATTTGATAATTATCTAAGGATGAGATTCTTAAAAATTTCAAATGGTAAGTTTTCTAAGAAATCTCTAGGTGAGAAATTTCTTTAAATTTGTCCCAAATTGTGGAATAATTTAAATGAAATCTCAATAAAAATAATTGTCATATTATTTTCTTTCCAAAAAAAAGATATTTCTAAATTGACCCAAAACGGTGGAAAATTTAGAAATCCAATAAAAAAGAGAGAATTTTTAAATAAGCCCAAATGGTGGAATAATTAGATATATTTTCAACAAAAAAAAATAATAATTAAATATTTTTTAGACGATGGAGCCTCTTCAAGGAAACAAATGGGATCCTTAAATACTCTTGAGGTGAGAAAATATTTTTAGGAATTCTACCAGATTGATGGAAGAATCTTATAAATTATTTCCAATATTTAACATAAAAATTTAAAACCACTAGACTCAAAACCATAAGATAAATTTGAAATAATATGGTACCATCTTTTGGATGGGCATGTGAGGGTGCTATAATCTTCCCCACATGTAACCAAACTCCCGAACCCTGTTCTAGTTTGTAGACTCGAACCTATTCTTTTAAGGGACCCTTCGTCAAGCTTAGGAACAATTTAAGAGGATAGATTCCTTAGGTGACCAATCACATCTGGTAAAAAAGATTGGTGGCGACTCCATCTATTTTGTTAAGTCTAGCTATAAATTTATGAATCTATATGTTATGACAGTTATGACTTTTTGTTTTGTCATAAAGCAATTATTCCTATTCATAAAA
The DNA here is from genome assembly GCF_047325235.1 of Durio zibethinus. Classification (NCBI taxonomy): domain Eukaryota; kingdom Viridiplantae; phylum Streptophyta; class Magnoliopsida; order Malvales; family Malvaceae; genus Durio; species Durio zibethinus. The sequence goes on from NC_143174.1 coordinate 16,358,409, forward strand.
GCTTATTTGGAATAAAATAATACTAATTTATTAAAATTTTAAAAATTAATAAGTAAAAGATTTAAAAAATAAATCGATTTGCCAAGCGAGTTCAAATAGTTATGACTATTTAAATAATTATTTATTTCAAATCTCTATGTTCTTTTGTTTTGTCATAAAACAATTTTTCTATTAATATAAATTTATTTGAAATAAAATAATACTAATTTATTAATATTCTAAAAATTAATAAGTTGGATATTTAAAAAATAAATTTGTTCATCTAACAAGTTCAAATAGTCATATCCGTTTGAGCTATTATTTATTTCAAAATTGTTATAACATTTTGTTTTGTCGTAAAAAAATTGTTTCTATTCATACAAAATTATTTGAAATAAAATAATACCAATTTATTAATATTTTGAAAATTAATAAGAGATTTAAAAACTAGATTTGTTTATCAAACCAATTCTAATAGATTTGGTTATTCGAACAATTATCTATCTCAAATCGTTATGGTTTTTGTTTTGTCATAAAACAATTGTTTATATTCATATAAGCTTATTTGGAGTAAAATATTGCTAAATTAATAGTATTCTAAAAATTAATAAAAGATTGAAAAGATAAATGTATTTGTCGAGCCAGTTCAAATAATTAAGACTATTAGAACAATTATCTATTTCAAATCGTTTTGACTTTTTGTTTAGTCATAAAATAGTTTTTTCAGTTCATACATGCTTATTTGAAATAAAATAATACTAATTTATTAACATTAAAAAAATTAATAAACAACAAATTTTAAAAAATAAATTTATTTACGAAACAAGTTCAAAAAGTTATAGCTATTTGAACAATTGTCTATTTAAAATAAATATGACCTTTTGTTTTATCATAAAACAATTGTTTTAGTTCATAAAAGCTTATCTGAAATAAAATAATATTACTTTATTAATATTTCAAAATTTGATAAGTTAGAGATTTAAAAAATAAGTCTATCGAATTGGTTCAAATAATTATGGCTATTTGAATAATTATCTATTTCAAATCATTATGAACTTTTGTTTTGTTATAAACAATTGTTTTTCATCATACAAGCCTATTTGGAATAAAATAATATTAATTTATTAATATTCCAAAAATTAATAAGAGATTTAAAAAAATAAATATGTTTACTGAACCAATTCCTATTTGAGCAATAATCTATTTCAATTTGTTATAACCTTTTGTTCTATTATAAAATAATTGTTTTAGTTCATATAAACTTATTTTGAATAAAATAATACTAATTTAATAATATTTCAAAAATTAATAACTAAAAAATTTAAAAAATTAATCTGTTTGCTAAAGTAATTCAAACAGTTAAACTATATGAATAATTATCTATTTGAAATCATTATGACATTTTTTTGTCTTAAAACAATTGTTTCAGTTCATACAAGCTTATTCAAAATAAAATAATAATAAGAATTTATTAATATTCCAAAAATTAATAAGTACGTGATTTAAAAGGTAAATTAGTTTACCGAATCAGTTAAAATAATTTGGCCATGTCAGCAATTATCTATTTCATATCGTTATTACCTTTTGTTTGGTCATATAATAATTGTATTTGAACATTCAAGCTTATTCAAAATAAAATAATACTAATTTATTAATCTTTTAATAATTGATAAGTAAGAGATTTAAAAAATAAATCTATTTACCGAACTAGTTCAAATAGTTATGACTATATGAATAATTGTAAACTTTATATCATTATAACCATTTGTACTGTCATAAATTTTGTTCATACAAACTTATTCAGAATAAAATAATACTAATCCAATAATATTCCAAAAATTAATAACTAAGAGAATTTAAAAATAAATTTGTTTGTCAAACCAGTTCAGATATTTAAGATTATATGAACAATTATCTATTTCAAATCGTTATGACTTTTTGTTTTGTCATTAAATAAGTTTTTTTTAAGATACTAGCTTATTTAGAATAAAATAGAATAAATTTATAAATATTTTAAAAATTAGTAAGAGATTTAAAAAATAATTGTGTTTACCTCATCAGTTTAAATAATTATGACTATTTGAACAATTATTTATTTCAAATCATTATGACCTTTTGTTGTTATAAAACAAATGTTTTTGTTCATATAAGTTTGGTCGAAATAAATTAATACTAATCTATTAATATTTTGAATATTAATAAGATATTTAAAAAATAAATATATTTATCAAATTAGTTTAAATAATTATGACTATTTCAGCAATTATTTATTTCAAATCTTTATGACCTTTTGTTTTTCTTATAAAACAATTGTTTATGTTCATATAAGCTTATTCAGGTTAAAACAATACTAATTTATTAATATTTTAACAATTAATAAGTAAAAAAATTTTAAAATAAATATGTTTACCAAACTAGATCAAATAATCTTAACCTTTTGTTTTGTCATAAAAGAATTATTTCAGTTAATATAAGCTCATGGGGAATAAAATAATATTAATTTATTAATAATCTAAAAATTAATAATAAAGAAATTTAAAAAATGAATCTGTTACTGAACAAGTTTAAAAAATTATGATTGTTTGAACAATCATCTATTTGAAATCGTTATAATCTTTTGTTTTGTTATAAAAGAATTTTTTTTTGTTCATACAAGCTTATTCCAAATAAAATAATACAAATTTATTAATATTAAGACAATTAATAAGTAAAAGATATAAAAAAATAAATCTGTTTACCGATTAAGTTCAAATCGTTATGATTATTTGTGTAATTATTTATTTTAACTTATTATGATTTTTTGTTTTGTCATAAAATAATTGTTTCTATTCATACAAGTTTATTTGGATTAAAATAATACTAATTTATTAATATTTCGACAATTAATAAGTGAAAGATTTTAAAAAATAACTATGTTTACCGAACAAGTTCAGATGGTCATGACTATTTGAATAATTATATATTTCAAATCATAATGACCTTTTCTTTTGTAATAAAACAAATGTTTCAATTCATATAAGTTTGTTTGAACTAAAATAATACTAATTTACTAATATTCCAAAAATTAATGAGTAAGAGAATTAAAAAAAGAATCTATTTACTGAATAAGTTCAAATAGTTATGATTATCTAAACAATTATCTATTTCAAAATATCATAAACTTTTGTTTTGTCATAAAACAATTAGTTATGTTCATGCAAGCTTATTTTGAACAAAATAATTTAAATTTATTAATATTCCAAGAATTAATAAGTAAAAGTTTTAAAAATAAATCAGTTTTCTAAACACATTCAAATAGTTGTGACTATTTGAACAATTATCTATTTCAAATCGTTATGACATTTTATTTTGTCATAAACCTGTTGTTTCTGTTCATAAAAGCTTATTTGGAATAAAATACTATTAATTTATTAAAATTTCAAAAATTAATAAGTAAAAGATTTTAAAAATAAATCTGTTTATAGAGTGAGTTCAAATAGCTATGATTATTTAAACAATTATTTATTTCAAATTGTTATAATCTTTTGTTTTGTCATAAAACAATTGTTTCTATTCATACAAGTTTATTTGAAATAAAATAATACTAATTTATTAATATTCTAAAAGTTAATAATTTAGAGATTTAAAAAATAAATCTATTTACAGAATAAGTTTAAATAGTTATGTCCATTTGAACTATTATCTATCTCAAATCGTTATGATCTTTGTTTTATCATAAAACAATTGTTTCTATTCATAGAACCTTATTAGGAGTAAAATATTGCTACACTAATAATATTTTAAAAATTAATAGGTAAAAAATTTAAAAAGTCAATGTGTTTACTAAACCAATTCAAATAGTTAAGACTATTAGAATAATTATCTATTTCAAATCGTTTTGACCTTTTATTTAGTCATAAAATAATTATTTTAGTTCATATATGCTTATTCAAAATAAAATAATACTCTTTTATTAATATTCAAAAAATTAAAAAGTAAGAAGTTTTAAAAAATAAATCTATTTACCAAATAAATTCAAATAGTTATGACTATTTGAACAATTATCTATTTAAAATCGTTATGACCTTTTGTTTTATCATAAAAAAAATTGTTCAATTCATAAAAGTTATCCAAAATAAAATAATATTACTTTATTAATATTTCAAAAATTGAGAAGTTGGAGATTTAAAAAATAAATCAATTTATCATATCAATTCAAATAATTATTGCCATTTGAACAATTCTCTATTTCAAATCTTTATGATTTTTTGTTTTGTCATAAAACAATTATTTTTCATCATACAAGCCTATTTCAAAAATTAATAAGTAAGAGATTTAAAAATAAATATGCTTGTCGAACTAGTTCAAATAGTTATAACTATTTGAACAATTATATATTTTAAATTTTTTTAACCTTTTGTTTTGTCATAAAATAATTATTTATGTTCATACAAGCTTATTCATAATACAATAATACTAATCTAATAATATTATGAAAATTAATAACTAAGAGATTTAAAAAATAAATTTTTTTGCATAATCAATTCAAATAGTTAAGGCTATATGAGTAATTATCTATTTCAAACCATTATGATGTTTTATTTTATCATAAAACAAATGTTTTTGTTCATATAAGTTTGTTTGAAATAAAATAATATTAATTTATTAATATTTTGAAAAATAATAAGAGATTTAAAAAGTAAATTTATTTACCAAACTAGTTCAAATAGTTATAACAATTTGAACAATTATTTATTTCAAATCATTATAACCATTTGTTTTGTCATAAAACAAATGTTTCTATTGGTACAGTCTTATTCGAAATAAAGTAATGCTAATTTGTTAATATCTTAAAAATTAATAAATAACAGATTTAAAAAATGAATTTGTTGACCTGATCAGTACAAATAGTTATAACTATTTGAATAATTATCTATTTCAAAGCATTATAACTTTTTGTTTTGTTACAAAACAATTTTTCTATTTGTACAAACTAACTCGGAATAACATAAATCTAATTTATTAATATTCCAAAAATTAATAAGTAAAAGATTTAAAAACTAAATCTATTTATCAATCAATTTTAAATAGTTATGACTCTTTCTATTTCAAATCACTATAACCTTTTGTTTTGTCATAAAATAATTTTTCAAAGTAATTGTTCAAATAGTCATAACTATTTGAGCTTATTCGGTAAACAAATTTATTTTTTCAAATCTCTTGCTTATTAATTTTTTGAATATTAATAGTAGGATTATTTTATTCTGAATAAACTTGTATGATATGAAAGAAATATTTTATGACTAAAAAAAGGTCAAAACGATTTGAAATAGATAATTATTCTAATAGTTTTAACTATTTGAATTGGTTCGATAAATACATTTATTTTTTAAATCTCGTACTTATTAATTTTTGAAATATTAATAAATTAGTATTATTTTATTTTGAATAAGCTTGTATGATAAAAAATAATTGTTTTATAACAAAACAAAAGGTCATAATGATTTGAAATAGATAATTGTTCAAATCGCCATAATTATTTTAACCAATTTGATAAACAAATTTATTTTTTAAATCGCTTACTTATTAATTTTAGAAATATTAATAAATTAGTATTATTTTATTCAATATAAGCTTGTATTAATTGAAACAATTATTTTTTGATAAAGCAAAAGGTCATAACGATTTTAAATAGATAATTATTCAAATAGTGATAACTATTTGAACTTATTCGGCAAATAGATTTATTTTTTTAAATATCTTTCTTATTAATTTTTTGAATGGTAATAAATTAGTATTATCTTGTTAGAAATAAGCTTGTATGAACTTGTTTTATGAACTTGTTTTATGAATAATTAATATTATTTTATTTCGAACAAACTTATATGAACAAAAACAATTGTTTTGTGATAAAACAAAAAGTAATAATGATTTGAAATAAATAATTATTCAAATAGTTATAATTATTTGAATTGGTTCTGTAAATAGAATTATTTTTTAAATCTCTTACTTATAAATTTTTTAAATATTAAGAAATTATTTTATTTTATTTCAAATAAACTTGTATGAGCTAAAATAATTGTTTTACAACAACACAAAAGATCATAACGATTTGAAATAAATAATTGTTTATATAGTCTTAACTGTTTGAACTGGTTTGGCAAACAGATTTATTTTTTAAAATTCTTAGTTATGAATTTTCAAAATATTATTAAATTAGTATTATTTTATTCTAAATAAACTTGTATGAACAAAAATAATTATTTTATGATAGAACAAAAAGTTATAACAATTTGAAATAGATAATTGTTTAAATAGTCATAATTATTTAAACTAGTTCAGCAAATAGATTATTTTTTAAATCTCTTACTAATTCTTGAAATATTAATAAATTAGTATTATTTTATTTCAAATAAGCTTGTATGTTGAAAAACAATTATTTTATGACAAAATAAAAGGTAATAACAATTTGAAATAGATAATTGTTCAAATGGCCATAATTATTTGAACTAATTTGATAAACTAATTTATTTTTTTAAATCTCTTACTTATTAATTTTTGAAATATTAAAGAAAAAGTAATATTTTATTTTGGATAAGCTTTTATGAACGAAAACAATTATTTTATGACAAAACAAGAGTTCATAACGTTTTTAAATAAATAATTGTTCAAATAATCATAATTATTTGAACTTGTTCGATAAACAATTTTATTTTTTTTTAAATCTCTTGCTTATTAATTTTTTAAATGTTAATAAATTAGTTTTAATTTATTCCGACCTAGCTTGTATGAACTAAAACAATTATTTTATGACTAAACAAAAGGTTAGAATGATTTGAAATAGAAAATTATTCTAATAGTCTTAACCATTTAAACTGATTCGACAAATATATTTATTTTTTAAATCTCTTACTTATTAATTTTTAAAATATTATTAAATTAGTAATATTTTTATTTGAATAAGCTTGTATGATCATAAACAATTTTTTTATGAAAAAACAAAGATCATAACGATTTGAGATTGATATTTGTTCTAATGATCATAACTATTTGAACTGGTACGAAAAATAGTTTTACTTTTTAAATCTCTTACTTAATAATTTCTAAAATATTAATAAACTAGTATTATTTTATTTTGAATAAGTTTTTATGAACTAAATAATTGTTTTATGATAAACCAAAAGGCCATAAATGATATTAAATAGATAATTAGTCAAATAGTCATATCTATGTGAGCTTGTTCGATAAACATATATATTTTTTCAAATCTCTTATTAATTTTTCAAATGTTAATAAATTAGTATTATTTTGTTTTGAATAAGCTTATATGAACTAAAATAATTGTTTTATGACTAAATAAAAGGTCGAAACGATTTGAAATAAATAGTTGTTCTAATAGCCTTAACTATTTGAACTAGTTTAACAAAGCACATTTATTTTTTATTATTAAATTAGTATTATCTTAATCAAAATAAGCTTATATGAAAAGAAACAATTGTTCTATGACAAAATAAAGATCATAACAATTTGAGATGGATAATTGTTCAAATTGGACATGACTATTTAAACTTGTTTAGTAAACAAACTTATTTTTTAAATCTCCTACCTATTAATTTTTAGAATATTAATAAATTAGTATTATTTTATTTCGAATAAATTTTTATGAATAGAAACAATTATTTTATGACAAAAACAAAAGATAACTATTCCAAATAAGTAATTGTTCAAACAATCATAACTATTTGAGCTTATTCAATAAACAAATTTATTTTTTAAATCTTTTACTTATTAATTTTTGGAATATTAATAAATTAGTATTATTTTATTTCGAATAAGCTTGTATGAACAGAAATAATTGGTTTGTGACAAAACAAAAGGTCAAAACTATTTGAAATAGTAATTGTTTAAATAGTCAAAATTATTTGAACATGTTCAAAAAACAGATTTATTTTTTAAAATTTCTACTTATTAATATTTGGAATATTAATAAATTTATATTATTTTGTTCAAAATAAGCTTGTATGAATAGAAACAATTGTTCATGACAAAACAAATAGTCAAAATGATCTAAAATAGATAATCTTTAAAATAGTCATAACTATTTGAACTTGTTCGATAAACATATTCATTTTTTAAATCTCTTACTCATTAATTTTTAGAATATCAATAAATTACTATTATTTTATTTCAAATAAGCCTATATGAACTAATACAATTGTTTTATAATGAAACAAAATATTATAATGATTTGAAACAGATAATTATTTAAATAGTTATGACTATTTGAACTTGTTCAATAAACATATTTATTTTTAAAATCTTTTACTTATTAATCATAAAAATATTAATAAATTAATATTATTTTAATCCAAATAAGCTTGTATGAACAAAAACAATTGTTTTATGATAAAACAAAAAATCATAACAATTTAAAATAAATAATTGTTCAAATAGTCATAACTATTTAAACTTATTCGGTAAATAGATTTATTTTTTAAATCTTTTACTTATTAATTGTTTGAATATTAATAAATTTATATTATTTTATTTGAAATAAGCTTGTATGAATAGAAAAAAATTTATTTTATCACAAAGCGAAAGGTTATAGCAATTTGAAATAGATAATTGTTGAAATAGTCATAACTATTTGAACTTGTTAAGTTAATAGATTCATTTTTCTAATCTCTTGCTTATTAAGTTTCAAAATATTAATAAGTTAGACTTATGTTATTTCGAATAAGCTTATATGAACAGAAAAAATTGTTTTGTAATAAAACAAAAGGTTATAACGATTTTTAGTACATAATTGTTCAAATAGTCATAACTATTTGCACTGGTTAGACCAACAGATTCATTTTTTAAATCCATTACTTATTAATTTTTAGAGTATTAATAAATTAGCATTACTTTAGTCAAAATATGACTGTATGAATAGAAACAATTTTTTTATGACAAAACAAATGGTCATAACAATTTAACATAAGTATTGTTCAAATAGTTAAATTAATTAAACTGGTTTAGTAAACAAATTTATTTTTTAATTCTGTTACTTATTAATTTTCAAAATAGTAATAAATTAATATTATTTTATTTCGAACAAACTTATTTGAATAAAAATATTTGTGTATGATAAAACAATAGGTCATAATGATTTGAAATAGATAATTATTCAAATAGTCATAATTATTTAAACTAGTTTGGCAAATATAATTATTTTTTAAACCTTTTACTAATTAATTTTTGAAATATTAATAAATTTGTTTTATTTTATTTTGAATAAGTTAGTATGTACTAAAAAAGTTGTTTAATTAAAAAAAAAAAGGTCATAGCGATTTGAAATAAAGAATTGTTCATATAGCCTTAACTATTTGAATTGGTTTAGCAAACAAATTTATTTTTCTTAGTTCTTAATTTTTAGAATATTATTACATTAGTATTATTTTATTTTGAATAAGCTGGTATGAACAAAAATAATTGTTTTATGAATGAACAAAAGGTTATAACAATTTAAAATATATAATTGTTTAAATATTCATAACTATTTAAACTGCTTTGGTAAATAGATTTATTTTTTCAATCTCCTATGTATTAATTTTTGAAATATTAATAAATTAGTATTATTTTATTCTGAATAGGCTTATATGATAAAAAACAATCATTTTATAGAAAACAAAAGTTCATAACAATTTGAAATAGATAATTGTTCAAGCTTTTATGAATTGAAACAATTGTTTTATGATAAAATAAAAGGTTATAATGATTTTAAATAGATGATTGTTCAAATAGTCATAACTATTTGAACTTGTTCGATAAACAAATTTATTTCGAATAAGCATTATAAATTGAAACAATTATTTTATGACTAAACAAATGGTCAAAATGATTTGAAATTGATAATTGTTCTAATAGTATTAACTATTTAAACTGGTTCGGCAAACACATTTGTTTTTTAAATCCTTACTTATTAATTTTTAGAATGTTATTAATTTAGCAATATTTTACTCCGAATAAGGTTGTATGAATAGAAACAAATGTTTTAGGATAAAACAAATATCATAACGATTTGAGATAGATAATTATTCAAATAGTCATAACTATTTAAACTGGTTCAGTAAAGAGATTTATTTTTAAATCTCTTAATAATTTTAAAAATAGTAATAAATTAGTATTATTTTATTCTAAATAATTTTGTATGAATAGAAACAATTATTTTAAGACAAAATAGAATGTCATAATGATTTGAAATATAAAATAGTTCAAATAGACATGACTAGTTGAACTTGTGCGGTAAACAGATTAATTTTTTAAATCTTCAACTTATTAATTTTTAGAATACTAATAAATTAGTATTATTTTATTTAAAATAAATTTGTATAAATAGAAACAATTGTTTTATGACAAAACAAAAGATCACAATGATTTGAAATAAATAGTTGTTCAAATAGTCATAACTATTTGAACTCGCTCTATAAACATATATATATTTTAAATTATTTACTTATTAATTTTGGAATATTAATAAATTAGTATTATTTTATTTCGAATAAGCTTGTTTTAACAGAAACAATTAGTTTATGATAAAACAAATGGTCATAACCGTTTGAAATAGATAATTGTTCAAATAGTCATAAATATTTGAACATGTTTAGAAAACATATTTATTGTTTAAATTTTTACTTATTAATTTTTGAAATATTAATAAATTTATAATATTTTATTCGAATTAATCTTGCGCATGAACAGAACTGATTGTTTTATGACAAAACAAAAGGTAATAATGTCTTGGAATATATAATTGTTCAGATAGTCATAACTTTTTGAACTTGTTTAGTAAACAAATTCATTTTTTTAATTCTTTTACTCATTAATTTTGGAATATTAATAAATTATTCAGTAAACATATTTATTTTTTAAATCTTTTACTTATTAATTGTCAAAATATTAACAAATTAATATAATTTTAATCCAAATAAGCTTGAATGAACAAAAACAATTGTTTTATGACAAAACAAAAAGGTCATAACAATTTAAAATAAAAAATTATTCAAATAGTCATAACGAGTTGAACTTGTTTGGTAACAAATTTATTCTTTAAATCTTTCACTTAGTAATTGTCTTGATATTAATAAATTTGTATTATAAATCATTTTATGACAAAACAAAATGTTATAGCGATTTCAAATAGATAATTGTTCAAATAGTTATAATTATTTAAACTTGTTTGGTAACAGATTCATTTTTTAAATCTCTTAATTATTAATTTTTGTAATATTAATAGCATAGTATTATTTTATTTTGAATAAGCTTATATGAATTGAAATAATTTTTTTATGACAAAACAAAAGGTTATAATTATTTGAAATGGATAATTATTCAAATAGTCATGACTATTTAATCTAATTCGATAAACATATTTATTTTTCTAATTTTTTACTTATTAATTGTCAAAATATTAATAAATTAATAATATTTTAATTCGAATAAGCTTGTGTGAACAAAAACTATTATTTTATAACAGAACAAAGAGTCATAAGATTTGAAATAAATAATTGCTTAAATAGTCATAACTAGTTGAAATAATTTGTTAAATAGATTTATTTTTTAAATCTCTTATTAATTTTCAAAATATTAATAGGTTAGTATTATTTCATTCCGAATAAACTTATATGAACAAAAACATTTGTTTTATGATAAATCAAAAGGCTATAATGATTTGAAATAGATAATTGTTCAATTAGTCATAATTATATGAATTAGTTAGGTAAACAGAATTATTTTTTAATCTCTTACTTATTAATTTTTGAAATATTAATAAATTCATTTTATTTTATTATGAATAAGCTAATATGAATTAAAAAAATTGTTTTATGATAAAACAAAAGAGCATAATGATTTGAAATAAATAATTGTTCATATAGTCTTAACTATTTGAACTGGTTTGACAAAAAAAATTATTTTTTAAATCTCTTAATTATTAATTTTTGAAATATTATTAGATTAGTATTATTTTATTTCGAATAAGCTTGTATGAACAGAAATAATTGTTTTATGACAGAACAAATGGTTATAATGATTTGAAGTATACAATTGTTCAAATAGTCATTACTATTTGAACTGGTTTTGTAAACAGATTTATTTTTAAATCTCTTACTTATTAATTTTTAAAAGATTAATAAATTAGTATTATTTTATTTTGAATAAGCTTATATGATCAAAAACAATTGTTATATGACCAAACAAAAGGTAATAACAATTTGAAATAGATAATTGTTAAAATGACTATAATTATTTGAATCGGTTCCATAAACAGATTCATTTTTAAATCACTTACTTATTAATTTTTGAAATATTAATAAATTAGTATTATTTTATTTCGAATAAGCTTGTATGAACTGAAATAATTGTTTTATGACAAAACAAAAGGTCATAACAATTTTAAATAGACAATTGTTCAAACAGTCATAACTATCTAACTTTATTCGGTAAACAAATTTATTTTTTTAAACTCTTGCTTATTAATTATTGAAATATTAAGAAAATAATATTTTTTTGGATAAGTTTTTATGAACTAAAACAATTGTTTATGTCAAAAAAAAAGGTCATAATGATTTTAAATAAATAATTGTTCATATAGTCATAACTATTTGAACTTATTTGATAAACAAATTTATTTTTTTAAATATTTTTCCTATTAATTTTCCAAATGTTAATAAATTTGGATTATTTTATTTAGAATAAGCTTGTAAACTATGAAACAAATATTTTATGCCTAAATGAAAGGTTAGAACGATTTAAAATATATAATTATTCTAATAGTTTTAAATATTTGAACTAATTCAATAAACACATTTATTTTTTAGATATCTTACTTATTAATTTTGGAATATTATTAAATTAGTATTATTTTTAACCAAATAAGCTTATATGACAAACAATTGTTTTAAGCCAAAACAAAGATTTTAATGATTTGAGATTGATATTTGTTCAATTAGTCATAACTATTTGAACTAGTTTGGTAAATAGATTGTTTAAATCTATTACGTATTAATTTTTGAAATATTAACCAATTAGTATTATTTTATTTTGAATAAACTTGTATCAAAAAAAAGAATTGTTTTACGATAAAACAAAATGTCATAATGATTTGAAATAGATAATTATTCAAATGGCCATAATTATTTTAACTGATTCGATAAATAGATCTATTTTTTAAATTTCTTATTAATTTAGAAAATATTAATAAATTAGTATTATTTTATTCTATCTAAGCTTTTATTAACTGAAACAATTGTTTTATGACAAATCAAAAGGTTAAAACGATTTTAAATAGATAACTATTCGAATAACTATTTAAACTTGTTTAGTAAACAAATTTACTTTTTTAAATCTCTTTCTTCTAATTTTTAGAATGTTAATAAATTAGTATTAATTTATTCTAAATAAGCTTATATGAACTAAAAAAATTGTTTTATGACTAAACAAAATATCATAATGATTTGATATAGATAATTATTCTAATAGTCTTAACCATTTAAATTGATTTGGTAAATAAATTTATTTTTTAAATTTCTTATTACTTTTTGAAATATTATTAAATTAGTATTATTTTAATCCGAATAAACTCGTACGAACAAAACAATTGTTTTATGACAAAAGAAAAGGTCATAACGATTTAAAATAGATAAACATTCATATAGTCTTAACTATTTGAATTGGTTCGACGTTAGATTTATTTTTTAATTTTCTTGGCTATTAAGTTTTGGAATATTATTAAATTGGTATTATTTTATTTTTAATAAAATAGTATGAACAGAACCAATTGTTTGATGACAAAATAAAAGGTTCTAATGATTTGATATAGATAATTATTCAAATAGTAAAAAATATTTGAAATGGTTTGGTAAGCAATTTACTTTTTAAATCTCTTACTGATTAATTCTTGAAATATTTATAAATTAGTATTACTTTATTTTGAAAAAGCATGCATGTTGAAAAACAATTGTTTTATGACAAAACAAAAGTAATAATGAATTGAAATAGATAGTTGTTTAAAAGCCATAATTATTTGAACTGATTCAATAAACTGATTTATTTTTTAAATATCTTACTTATTAATTTTCAAAATAGTAATAAAGTATTATTATTTTATTTTGGATAAGCTTTTATGAACTACAACAATTGTTTGATGACAAAGCAAATGGTTATAATGATTTTAAGTAGATAATTGTTCAAATAGTCATAACTATTTAAACTTGTTCAGTAAACAAATTTATTTTTTCAAATCTAATGCTTATTAATTTTTTGAATGTTAATAAATTAGTATCATTTTATTTTGAATAAGCTTGTATAAACTGAAACAATTATTATATGACTAAACAAAAGGTCAAAACGATTTGAAATAGATCATTATTCTAATAGTTAACTATTTGAACCGGTTCGATAAACAAATTTATTTTATAAATCTCTTATTAATTTTCATAATATTATTAAATTAGTTTTATTTTTATCCGAATAAGCTTATATGATCAGAAACAATTGTTTTATGAGAAAACAAAGATCATAATGATTTGAGATTGATATTTATTCAAACAATTATAACTAGTTGAATTGGTTTGGAAAACAGTTTTAGTTTTTAAATCTCTTGGTTATTAATTTTTGAAAATTACTAAATTAGTATTATTTTTTTCAGATAAATTTTTATGAACTAAAACAATTGTTTTAGGATAAAACAAAATGTCATAACGACTTTAAATACAAAGTTGTTCTAATAGTCAAATCTATTTGAACTTGTCCTGTAAACAGATTTATTTTTTTAAATCTCTTGCGCATTAATTTTTTGAATGTTAATAAATTAGTATTATTTTATTTTGAATAAGTTCGTTGAACTAAAATAGTTGTTTTTTTTTTTTTTACTAAACAAAGGTCAGAATGATTTGAAATAGATAATTGTTCAATAGTCTTAACGACATGAATTGGTTTGGCAAACAATTTTTTAAAATCTCTTACTTACTAATTTTTGAAATATTATTAAATTAGTATTTTGATTTGAATAAGCTTGTATGAAAAGAAATAATTATTTTATGACAAAAAAAAGATCATAATATTTGAGATAGATAATTGTTTAAATAGTCATAACTATTTGAATTGTTTTGGTAAATAGATTTAGCTTTCAAAACTCCTATTAATTTTCAAAATATTAATAAATCAGTATTATTTTATTCTGAATAATTTTGCATGAATAGAAACTATTATTTTATGACAAAACAAAAAGTCATAATGATAGGAAATAGATAGTTGTTCAAATGGACATGAGTATTTGAATTTGTTTAGTAAATAGATTTATTTTTTAAATCTACTACCTATTAATTTTTAGAATATTAATATATTAGTATTATTTTATTCCAAATAAACTTGTATGAATAGAAACAACTTTTTTATAAGAAAACAAAACATCATAACTATATGAAATAAAATAATTGTTATTTAAACTTGCTCAGTAAACATATTTACTTTTTATATTTTTTACTCATTAGTTTTTGGAATATTAATAAATTAGTATTATTTTATTTCGAATATGTTTGTATGAATAGAAACAATTGGTTTGTGACAAATCAAAAGGTCACAACTATTTAAAATAGATAATTATTTAAATAGTTATAACTATTTGATCGTGTTCAGAAAACATATTTATTTTTAAAATTTTTACTTATTAATTTTTGAAATATTAATAAATTTATATTACTTTATTTGAATAAACTTGTATGAGTAGAAACAATTATTTTATGAAACAATTATTTTATGACAAAACAAAAGGTCATAACGATTTGAAATAGATAATTGTTCAAATCGTTATAGCTATTTGAACTTGTTCGATAAATAGACTCATATTTTCAATCTCTTACTCATTAAGTTTTGTAATATTAATAAATTAGTATTATTTTATTTTGATTAAGCTTATATGAATTGATACAATTGTTTTATGACAAAAAAAAAGGTCATAACGATTTGAAATAGATAATTATTCAAGTAGTTACGACTATCTGAACTTGTTCAGAAAATATATTTATTTTTAAATCTTTTACTTAATAATTGTTGAAATATTAATAAATTAATATTATTTTAATCCGAATAAACTTGTATGAATAAAAAAAAATTGTTTTATGACAAAACAAAAAGTCATAACAATTTGAAATAAATAATTATTCAAATAGTCAAACTATTTGAACTTATTCGGTAAACAAATTTATTTTTAAAAATTTTACTTATTAGTTGTCTGAATATTAATAAATTTGTATTACTTTAATTGAAATAAGCTTGTATGAATATAAAAATTTTTTTATAACAAAACAAAATCTTATAGTGATTTAAAATAGATAATTGTTCAAATAGTCATAATTGTTTTAACTTGTTCGACAAATAGATTTAGTTTTTAAATATCTTACTTATTAATTTTTAGAATATTAATAAATTAGAATTATGTTATTCCTAGTCAGCTTATATGCATAGAAACAATTGTTTTGTAACAAAACAAAAGGTTATAATGCTTTGAAATAGATAATTGTTCAAATAATTATAACTATTTATACTGGTCAGGCTAACATATTCATTTTTTAAATCTGTACTTATTAATTTTTAGAATATCAATAAATTAGCATTACTTTATTCTGAATAAGACTATATCAATAGGAACAATTGTTTTATGACAAAACAAATGGTCATAATGATTTGAAATAAATAATTGTTCAAATTGTTATAACTACTTGAATTGGTTTGGTAAACAAATTTATTTTTTAAAATCTCTTATTAATTTTCAAAATATTAATAAATTAATATTATTTTATTCAAAACAAACTTATATGAACAAAAACATTTATTTTATGACAAAAGAAAAGGTCATAACGATTTAAAATAGATAATTAATCATATAGCCTTAAATATTTGAATTGGTTTAGCAAACAAATTTATTCTTTAAATCTCTTAGTTATTAATTTTCATAATATTATTAGATTAATATTATTTTATTCTGAATAAGCTTGTATGAACATAAATAATTATTTTACGACAAAAAAAGGGTTATAACGATTTGAAATATATAATTATTTAAATAGTAATAACTATTTAAACTAGTATGATAAGTATATTTATTTTTTAATTCTCCTACTTTTTAATTTTTGAAATATTAATAAATTAGTATTATTTTATTCCAAATAAGCTTGTATGATGAAAAATAATTGTTTTATAACAAAACAAAAGTTCATAATGATTTGAAATAGATAATTGTTCAAATAGCCATAATTATTTAAATTGTTCGATAAACTAATTAATTTTTTAAATCTTCAACTTTTCAATTTTTGAAATATTAATAAAGTAATATTATTTTATTTTGAATAAGTTTTATGAACTGAAACAATTGTTTTATAATAAAAAAAAAGGTAGTAATGATTTTAAATAGATAATTGCTCAAATAGTCATAATTATTTGAATTTGTTTGGTAAATAGATTTATTTTTTAAAAATTTCTTGCTTATTAATTTTCTAAATGTTAATAAAATTATATTATTTTATTTCAAATTAGCTTGTATGAACTGAAAAACAATTTTTATGACAAAATAAAAAGTCAGAATGATTTGAAATAGATAATTATTCTAATAGTCTTAACTATTATAACTGATTCAGCAAACACATTTATTTTTTAAATTTCTTACTTAATAATTTTTAGAATATTATTAGTTTAGCATTATTTTACTTTGATTAAGCTTGTATGAATAGAA